>NC_133651.1:244298874-244473703 GCF_009905375.1 Apium graveolens
CCTTAAAACCCTTAATGGTTAATTTATTAAAAATGGTGGAGCCGAGGATACTCGAGCGACTTAAGTAAATCGTTAAGCGCGAAAGCGAACGTTAGGACTTTAAATGGTTAAAGTCTAGTTTCTTAAGCGACCGGGGTTTAATTCCGACATATGTTATTGTTCATAGGTTATCGGACCCACTCTAAGCTTAAGCCTATCCGGGAGCACTCAGGCAAGTTTTCTACCCGTATAAACTGTTGTTGTGATGTATATGTGTATATGCATGATCTTGTGATAAATGCATATTTGTTATTAGTAAATTCTTGCGATATATTGGAGCATGTGATATGGTATATATGCATGCCTGTTTCGTATTCTTGATTTATATATCTGTTGGTTCAAATGCTTATTAGTTGCATAATACCTATGTTAGAGATAAGCGGTATTTGAGTTTACCCTTAGTATAGGGGACCCAAAGGTGAACATATTTCTAAACCGGGAGTCGATGTTCCCGAGTATAATATATATATTTATATATATATATATGGTTATAGTTTTCAAAACTATTAATCGAATAAGGTTTATTCGATAACTTTAACTTTATTTTATTTAATGAATATTATTTATAATATTCATTCGAGTGCTTATGACTCAGTTATATTATTTAATGAATATTATTTGAATATTCATTTGAGGATGTATGACTCCGTTTATTTTATTTAATGAATATTATTTATAATATTCATTCGAGGTATTATGACTCCGCTTATATTTAATAATATTCTTTATTTTATTAAAGAATAATGTTTCGATAATCAAACTTATTTTCGATTATTCAAATAAAGATAGTACTTTCATATAAGTATATCTTTGGTTATTTAATATCCATTTCAAGTATGAGTTTTAAAACTTCTACTTCGATTATTTTTATAAGGATTATCTTTATGAGAATATTATTTAAATAATAATATTCAGATATTTCTAAAATATCGGGACTGATTTATTTTAATAAATTAGCAGTACTCCAAACATTCTTAAAAATGTTTTCGAGTCTTCAAAATGATTTCTAAAAGTTAGGGCGGATCCCAAAACTCATTTTTATATTTAAGATCTTCCTTTCAAAGGGGATTTAAATACTCGCTCAAAACCTGGGGGATCCGGCTCTGTGGTGTATTTTACATTCGCAACGTGGTTGTTGTTTTGAGAAAACAATTTGATTACTTGCCCAACGTTCGGGAAGTAAGTCCATCTAATTGAGTCGGCATAAGCGACAGGCCGGGGTACGGTCTATCAAAGTGTAAGTGGCTGGGTGGCAGTCCATCAACGCGTAAGAGGCCGGGTGGCGGTCCAGCACAAGGTCCTTATGTGGCCAGGGTGATGACCGGTGGGGGATTCATCCATCTACTAGTAGAAAAGGTTACTTATTGGTATCTTTGCCTGATCATCAAGATATCAGGTTTATGCCAAAATTTCTTTTCTTTCCAAATTCATTGGATATTGCAACTCTGTTCATACTTTACATGACAGAGGTTTTCAGGAAATGTATGAGAGATATATATAGGTGTATATATATATCGGGACTTAATGAAGTATCTCATAACTTCATTTCATTCAATAATATTTCAAAGATTGAATCTATTCAAGTATTATCTTGTAGTCTCATCTATGTG
This sequence comes from Apium graveolens, assembly GCF_009905375.1. Lineage (NCBI taxonomy): Eukaryota > Viridiplantae > Streptophyta > Magnoliopsida > Apiales > Apiaceae > Apium > Apium graveolens. The sequence continues at coordinate 244,300,524 of NC_133651.1, forward strand.
ATGAACTTTTGAAACTAATTATAACTTGAACGGTGGTAGTTCAAGTAGTATTTGGAAAAGATATAAGTATATTGGAGTATCTTGTAACTTCATCTTTTAAACTTATATCTAGTAAATGATTATCTTATGTATGTCAAAGATTTTCAGAAAAACGTTGAGACAAGGTTAGATATATGAGATCACCTTGCAACGATAGTTTTATACAGTTATAAACTGGAACTCTGTGTATATTATGCATGGAAGAGGACTTCCAAGATTTTGAAAAGTATATATGTATATATACTGAATATTTTGCAACTTCATCGCATTAAGATATCAAACTTGGTTCATTTCTTCTTGACTAAGACTTTCATGAGTACTATGAGAATGCTCATATATTGTAAATCATTATACATATTATTTTGGTGGGCTTGCTGCTCACCCTTGCTTTCTTCTTTCATCACACAACAACAGATAGAAAAGATGAACAGGACCAAGTTCCCAATTCGTGAGCGGATAGGAAACGTTCCGCAGTTTCCTATAGGCATTGATATCGTTGTAGCTGAGGTAGGAACTACCAATAGGCTAGGCTTCAACTTTTGATGTACTAGATTTATGTATATTTATGAATTGTAATAATGGCAAAGAAATGTAAATTATTCAGAAACCCTTTTAAGGTGTATTGGCAGATAATTGTGAAATAAAATAACTTGTGATTATTTTTGGATATTCATCTCTGAGACTATAACTTGTGGTGTGTGTGTTTATTGTGGGTGAAAGGAATATGTCTAAAGTCCAATCATGTATTAGGATTTAGGAATAACTTTTATGTAATCTGTTTTGATTTCATTTATATTAATAAAAGACTTGTTTTGTTTTTATTACGGGCTCTATCTATTTAAGTGTTTAAATAAGATATACCATAGTTTAGAGTAAAGCTTTTTATGGATTATGATGAGATCATAATAGTGAGACCTAAAAAGATGATAACTCTAAACTTAAATAGTTCCTGGTCATAGGATTACTAACTGGTAATTAATAATCCGCAAAGATCGGTATATACTATGTTTGCTTCATTATGAAGGATGTCTGTTCTCATAGACATTTATGTGGTGACACTATAGCTAGTATGTAGGTGCTTATTATAGAATAAGTTCACTGAACATGACTCGCACAGCTGAACAACTGATGGAGTTCACTCACGTGTCAGCAGTTGTTCACATAGTGATAGTTGTACAAGTATCCTTAGACTTGAGGTCATCATAGTCATCTTGTGTACACTGAACTATGCTTTGGTTTAGTTCTTAGTCTCCAGGGACAATTATTAGGGCTCTTCTGGGTATAGGAATTTGTACACGAAGATAGTGTATGATCAATAAAGGATCTACCCCTTCCAGTGAAGGAAGCGAATGTTCAAGGCTGATCCACTTATGCTAGTTCAGGAATCTCTGGCCAGAGTGAATGAAATTAGAAATGAGTTTCTAATTTGCATAGAACTATGCATAGTAAATGGTAAGCAAGTGATTGAATTAGATAGGCTTGACACGAGATCCATGCCTTGTATTTAATCGGGACATTGTAGGGTAGAAGGAGTTTATTGTACGGTAACTATTCACTGACAGGTTCTTGGTATTCTAAGCAGTGAATTCATATTATCCGGATAGTCGTGATATGTTGAGAAGCATCACTCACGATGTAGAATAAATGTGATTAATTAATTAATCATATTTAATAAATTAAAGAATTTATATAAATAATGATAAAATAGTTTTATTATTATTTATTTCTACTACCCGCTTAATATTGAACCTACAGGGTCACACCATAAAAAGAGAATGATTTTATGGTGGAGGAATTAATTAATAATTGATTAAATGAGATTTAATTGATTATAAATTAATTAAGAAAAGTTCTTAATATTATTAATTAAGGATTTAATTTTTGGAAATTAAATCAAGGGAGAGAATTATTTCTAAAGTGTTTAGAAAAAGGATTAATAATTAAAAGGTGTTTTAATTATTAATGAGAATAATAAATGGGATAATAATAATAATATTTAGGGGAAAATTTCAGCTGAAAATTTTGCCTATAAATACACTATTATAGACCCTATTTTTATTCTAACCCAAGAAACCCAAAAGTTTTAGAAAACCAAATTCTCTCCACCTCCTCCTCCTAAAAGTCGTTTTCTTGGTGGATAACGGTGGAGTGCTTCACACTTGAGGAGCAACTGCTAAGGATCTCTGATCGTTGTCTCCGAATTATTTTTAAAGGTTAGATTCGATCCCTCGAATTTTTATTCACGATTTATATGCTTTTATTTGGATTTTGTATGTGTAAAAGTGTTTTTCCACGCCCCGCTACGTTTAAAAATCCAACAGTGGGGTCACAGTACAGAGTAGTTGATTATTTATTAAGATTGGGTATTATTAAGGGAAATGGAACTCGTGACAACCCGGATCCCCGACCCCGGATTTGGCGGTGTTACATTTAGCATCTTTAAGCTCTGCAGCATCTTCACCAATTTGAAAGATTGCAGCCCTGAGATCATTAATCTTAGCTTTTCTTATATCCTGATCCAGTCTGATCAAATATGCCTTATCAGACTCAAGATTGAATTCCACAGCCCTGTAACCCAGAAAGGTAGTTATAATCTTAGCAGTGTTGGGCTTCATTTCAACTATATCACCCTTGTGATCTCTGTACTTTGGAACATATGTGCTGTCAGACTTAACAGAATAAAGCCTTTTCTGTCTCTGAATCTGATCCTTCAAATAGTTTGCAGCACTTCCTGTCAATCTGTCATCCACTTGAAGTAAGAATAGTACATGCTCCAATTCTTCAAAATACTTCAATGGAATGGCATTTTGCCTTATATGATAAACCATACCATCTGTCATGAAGTACAACAAGATGTGTTCTTTCAAGTAGGTATGATAGACCATTTGTACAGATTTCAGTTGATTCAATCTCTCAGGAGTTGCTCCAATACCTGGTACACTCAAGGAATTTGGATCATTGGTAGTGTTCTGTATTCTTCTTTCATCAGCACTTCCCAATCCAGTTTTATCTCTTGCTTCCTTTCCAGTAACTACTCTTGCTTCAAAACCACTTGCAGCAGTCTTCAAAGGTTGAGTCTGTTTTGCTTTAGTAAATCCTGGTAGGAGTTTCTTTGATCTATCTTCTGATATCAAGTTAACTTGAGCTATGTCAGAGGTTACTTGTTTCTTCGAAATATCAAAACTTACTGTCTCTTGACTCTGAACAACTTGAGCCATGTCAGAGGTTGTCTTAAGAACTTTTCTTGAAGTCAGAGCAAGATCATCCTTTTTATCAGTGATTTATTCATTCTCAGAAGGCACATAAACCTTGATAGTTTCACCAACCTTTTCTTTACCCTTGGATCTTGGATCTATCTGCGGTTGTGATTTAGCCAATGTTGCTTCAGTATTTGTCCTTTCTTTTATCACAATGCCTTTGAGTTTTGGAAGTGTTTCTTTACCAGAAGCTTCAGATTTAGATGTAACTTTCTCTGATTTAAGTCTGGCTTCTTCTTCCATTAAACTCTCCAAGTCCATTCCTGGATTTTCCTGAAGAAATAACTGTCTTGAAATTTCTTCATCAAGATCTAAAAGTTCATCAGAACTTATCCTTTTACCAGTAGCAGAACTAATTCTTTTCCCAGTATCAGAACTTGTCCTATGACTTGTGATTTCAGCTTTTCTTGATGAGAAACCTCTACCTTGACTATGACCTCTACCCATTCCAGAGTTTCCTTGATCATCCCTTTCATCATCCTTCCCCTTCAGTGTCTTATCAGTCTTGCATTTGGACTTAATTACTTTCTCCCCCTTTTTGGCATCAGCAGGTAATAGAAGAAAGACAAGCAATTCCACTGAGGCTTGGATTTCATTAAGTTGTGATTGCTGAGAAGCTTGATTGTTCAGAATATCATCAATCTGAGCTTGTTGGGTCTCTTGAGTCTTCTCAATATAAGCAATCCTGTCAAAGGTAGGTTGGAAGAACTTTTTCTTATCAATCTTTTGAACATGTTCTTGTTTGATAAATTCTTCCTGAATCTTGTGTAGCTCTGCATGAGTAGTTGAATGGAGACCTTGTAGATGTTTAGTACTCAATGCAGTGACTCTAAGCTGTGTTTTGAAATCATCAGTATTTAACATCTCATCAGCTTTTGTCAAGTGCTCAGCCAGATTCTTTGCAGATGGAACACAAGTAATTGAGTTCCATTCCTTAGTCCACTCCTGTCCTGCAGGAGTTTCACTCCAAGGCACTGGTGCTTCTCTTGTAACAAACTTCTTAACAAGTTCAGATTTAAGAACAGTTTGTTGAGGGGCATGTCCTGAAGGACCTGCTTCATCAGCATCTGCATTTAGAGCAGCATCACCAGTATCTCCAGCATTTGCAGCATCAGAACTTACAGAATCAGTATCTTCTGATAAAACAACAGTGTGAGTAGCAATGGAGGCTTCAGCATCCTCTAATTGCTGATCTGGTTCCAAGTTCTGATCAACAGCCATATCCTGATGCTCACCTATATTCTGATCATCAGCATCTAGATGCAGAGAAGGTGTTGTAGATAATTCTGGAGTTTGAGCAGCATCAGTAACAGGTGTTGTTGATGGATTAGTTGTTGTTGGAGCTTCTAAGAAAATTACTTCAGGAACAACCAAGGTCTGGATATCAATATCAGCACTTGTGCCTGTATTAACAGGAGATACGGACTTTTGAACAGGAGACACAGATGGTGTGTTGGCCTTTTCAGGAACTGCTTCCTGAGTTAGAGTTGATGGAGAAGTAGTGACTGTAGCAGATTCATTTTCTTGTGAGATCAGAGATTTCTGATCTCCTTCCTTAGCTGCTGCTGCTTCATCATCTGAAACTGGCCTTTTTGCCCTCTGTTTCTTGTATCTCTTTGAAGATATGGATTCCTTGAGAGTTTCAGCAACAGTCATTCTTCGAAGCCTTTTGAGAAGCTTAGAGCCCCCAATTCCAGAATCCTTCTGAGAAGTCACTTTCTCAGCTTCTTTGACAACAGGTTCTGAAGTAGGAACCTGTTCCTCACTATCTGACTCATCTCTCAAAGCAATCCTCCTTCTCTTTTGAGGTGTTTGAGGAACAGTCTTTGTCCTCTTTGGCTTGGAAGATGAAGGCTTCATAGTAGTTTCAGAGGATGAATATTGAACTTTCTGTGAAGTGGTGAGATATGATTTGAGATATTGCCTGAGGGTTGGTTGAGTAGTATGGGTGGTATGTTCTGATGGTTGTTGTGGTGTTTGGGAGGTGGTTGTTGGTTGGACATCAGGATAAACAGATCTACAGGATTCAGGATCAGCATTTACTAAGATCTGTTTTACAGACTGAGGAATCTGTAATGGTCTAACCACTTGTTTCTTAGTGTCAGCATTTACCAGGTCATTAAAGTAACGTTTTGCAACTTTGAAAGGTGGAGTTAAGGTACTGGCTAGTCGAGGTTCATCAGTACAAAAAGTATATATAAGTTGACAGAATCTAGCAAAGTAGACAACATTCCTATCCTCTGTCATCCTATCCCCAATAAAACCTATTATAGCAGTTGCAAAATCAAAATGAGTTTGGTTAATGATAGCATACTCGATGTGCTGACTCATTATATGGATGGCATCAAAGTTTGAACACTTGTTCCCAAACGCTTTAGTGATGCAGTCGAAGAAGAAACTCCATTCCCTCCTGATATGAGCCCGTTTCAACTGCCCAAGCTTGGCCAAACTCTGCTCATACCCCAAACTTATTAACTCCTGAAGAGCTGATTCCTCTGGAGTGGAAAAAATACATCCTTCTGGTAGATGTAGGGCCTTGCGTATTGTACCAGGAGTGACTGCATATGGAGAATCACCCACTTCGAAAACAATACTAGGAGTACCATTTTGACCACCATTATCAAAGTTTCCAGTCCTCCAAAATGTCAAAACTTGTTGGCTTAAGAAGACTGAAGGCTGGGTCAATGCATACCCCATTTCACTGTGTGCAAGAAGATCTTGCACAAAGTGCAACTCAGACGGAGCTTCAGCATTATCAAGAATTGCAGCATAGTTGTTTGGAACAAATTTAGCTCCATCAATGATTAAATCCTTAGGTGCCATGAAAATAATCGAGATTTATAAGTGCCTGTTTGGTGTTTGATAGAATGTCTATATGAAAAAACCAACGTTAGAGGAAGAAAGAGAGTAAAAGCAAATAGAGAGAAAAAGTATAAAAGTGAATAAAAGATTAAAAAATCCTCTCTCTGTCTTACTTATACTTTCGAAAAAAAAATATAACTGTTGGACACCTGTCAGACATGCAGTAATAACGAATAGTTAATGGGCACGAGAAAACAGTAATCATTACTTACCCACTTGCAGTTTTTCAAGGAAAAACCGTTCCATTTACCCAGTTATTCCATTAATCAAGGTGAATCAGTTTTAATTCAAAATTGAAACTGTTCCCACTTATTCAATTTTTTTTTTACTGCAACACCAATATTCTGAAAAAAAAAATCGAGTGAAAATGACCAAAATAAATCAGATGAGCAAGTACTGATAAAGTAAAATCAGAACTTAATTTAAAACAAAATTTATATGGTCAACAGAATATGAATAGTTATCAGGATTTATCAATGCATTACAAAATATCTCAGAGACAAGATCTTGAAAAAAAACAAATTTCATTAATATATCAAGAGAATACATTCATGAAATTTAAATTACATCAGAACTTTTACAAGATTGCCCTAGGCTGCTAAACCTAACGTCAACAGCCTTTGTCCTAGCTCAAGAAGCAGGGCAAGGCTGATGATGAAGAAAAACAGGAAGAAGAAAATAAATCATTTCTTCTTCCTACTCTCGACAAACAGAATAGCGAGTCGTATGATTCGCTCTTGCTGGCGGAGAGCTTCCAGCCTTTCCTCCTCCAATCGCTCCAGATGGAGATGGTAGTCCATGTAGAAGAACAGGAGGTGGGTAAGTACCTCCTGGGGAACGAAGTCCCATATCTCATCAGGAATGGCAGTGACGTGCCATTCCTGCTGCCAATCGGCACAGCTCAGCTCCATGTTAAATGTTTCATAGTTCAAAAACATATTGTAATTGACCATGTTGTTTTTGATAGAAAGATTATGAAGGTGAGTTTGTGATAAAAGATTTGATGGGAAGGCTGATTTGAAGTGGTTATTTATATAGGCAAGAGAATGCCAGGAGACGCAAAGAAATTTAATGCTGACAGGTAGAATTAATTCTACCTCGTCTCCCCAGACTTGGAAAAAGAAAAACAGTCATTGGAAAGGTAAAACATGGTTTAATACGCACAAGTAGCAAGTAAAAATTGACTGTGCATGTACGAGTACCACTATCCCTAAATATAGTGACTGTTAATCTTCCACTTCAACATATTCTGGTTTAAACTGAGACTGTTTTTAAATTTTATCCACAAATAAGTCAAGTAAAGAATCAGAATTTAATATCAAAACTTAGACTTATATTAGAACTTAACGGTCATCAGAACATAATTTCTTAACTCGAAAAATGAATGCCTATCTTAGTAAGTCCTCACACAAATTCTGATTTAGATTCTTCAGAACTTAATCACCAGAACATGCAATCAGAACTTGTCCTCAGAATTTGTGCAATGTGACACATAAACTGTTCATCTAAAATAACGTAGATTACCACAGTTATTTTCATCATTCATATGGAGTGTTGAGTGTGTGCATTAAGCTAAATATCAGACAAAGAGTAAAGTCTGATTCACTTCAGTACATCTTAGAAATAAGGCATAACTAAAACTTTACTAAAAACCTGTCATTATTCTGAAACCTACTCTTGAATGAGTTCATGTTGGAGTCCACCTCATCTATTTTATGCTAATTTTGTGCATCTTTTTAAATTCCATTTTACAGTGGCTTCTCAGTGTAAGTGAGTCACGGCTGCTTATCAGAATTTATGCTATTATCAGAGTAGTTCTCCAGTAATCATAGAGTATGAAAAGTCACCAAGAAAATATTTTGCTTTTCTGATGCATATTTACTTAATACCAGCAATGCACTTGGGTCGTTCCTTCCACATTTGTACTCTAGATCTCAAAGGAGTACCTGAATTTTAATCCTTGTTTCTTTTTCTATTTCTTTTGATAAGTGAGGTTTATCAGCACTTAGTACATTCAACAGATTTACTAGCATCAGAACTTAACAGATGAGTAGCATTATTCTAGTTTGTGACTTAGTAATAAGATAGACAAAGTAAATTCAACTAAACTCAATATTAGAATTTGCTTGTGTCAATAGATTTCCACAGAAATAATTACTTCTAACATGGGATCATTAGTATATTGAAGATTACTAGGTCAGCATCTAGCACAGGTATCCTCATAGGATTGAATAGTTACCTAAACAGACATATCACTATCAGAGTTTAGAAAGTTACATCAGAAAACAGTCAGTACTTAAGCAAGTTTTCAATTAAGCACAGAATACACAAAGAGAGTAATTTCTGTAAATACTGATCATAAAGTCTGATGCATCATAACAAAACTAAGCAGATTTAGAAAAAGAACCTAAAACCATTCCAAGTTCATTTACCAATCTTGTAAAAGTAGCTTCACACAATGGTTTGGTGAAGATATCTGCTAGTTGTTGATCTGTTGGAACAAAGTGCAATTCCACTGTACCTTCATCCACGTGTTCCCTTATGAAGTGGTACCTTATGCTGATGTGCTTTGTCATTAAGTGTTGAACTGGATTACCTGTCATAGCAATAGCACTTTGATTATCACAGTAAATAGGGATTTTGAAATATGTTAACCCATAATCCAATAACTGATTCTTCATCCAAAGAATCTGTGCACAACAGCTTCATGCAGCAATATACTCTGCTTCTGCAGTTGATGTGGAAATTGACTTTTGTTTCTTGCTAAACCAAGAAACCAATATGCCTCCAAGAAATTGGCAGCTTCCACTTGTGCTTTTCCTGTCAATTTTGCAACCTGTAAAATCTGCATCTGAGTAACCTATTAGTTTAAAATCTGATTCTCTGGGATATCACAATCCCAGATCAGCTGTTCCTTTAAGATACTTGAAAATTCTTTTTACAGCTGTTAGATGAGGTTCTCTTGGATCTGCTTGAAATCTTGCACAAAGACAGGTAGCATACATGATATCAGGTCTACTAGCAGTTAGATAGAGTAGAGAGCCAATCATACCTCTGTAATCAGTAATATCTACTGATTTACCAGTATCCTTGTCCAGTTTTGTTGCAGTGGCCATGGGAGTGGATGCACTTGAACAATCTTGCATTCCAAATTTCTTCAGCAAGTTTCTGGTGTACTTAGTTTGACAAATAAAAGTTCCTTCTTCATTCTTCTTGACTTGAAGGCCCAGAAAATAGCTAAGTTCCCCCATCATACTCATCTGATACCTTGACTGCATCAGTTTGGCAAACTTTTTGCAAAGTCTGTCATTTGTAGATCCAAAAATGATATCATCAACATAAATCTGGACCAGAAGTAAGTCATTTCCATGGTTGAGGTAGAACAGTGTTTTGTCTATTATTCCTCTGTTAAATCCACTTTCCAGAAGAAACTGAGCTAAAGTCTCATACCATGCTCTAGGAGCTTGCTTAAGTCCATAAAGTGCTTTATCTAGCCTGTAGACATAACCTGGAAATTTGGAATCTACAAAGCCTGGAGGTTGTTCAACATATACTTCTTCCTCCAATTCTCCATTGAGAAATGTACTTTTTACATCCATTTGAAAGACAGTAAACTTTTTGTGAGCAGCATAAGCCAAAAATATCCTTATGGCTTCTAACCTAGCAACTGGTGCAAATGTTTCATCATAATCAATTCCCTCCTGTTGAGAATATCCTTTTGTAACCAGCCTTGCGTTATTCCTTGTAATTATGCCATCACTATCAGTTTTGTTTCTGAATACCCACTTTGTACCAACAACAGATCTATTCTTTGGTCTTGGCACTAGGGTCCAGACTTTGTTTCTTTCAAATTCATTTAACTCTTCCTGCATTGCTTGCACCCAATCAGCATCTTGAAGAGCTTCTTCCACTTTCTTTGGCTCAGTCTGAGAAAGAAAAGAATTGTAAAGACATTCATTTGAAGTACATGTTCTAGTTCTGACACCTGCATCAGGATTTCCAATTATCAAATCAGGTGTATGTGATTTAGTCCACTTCCTTGCAGATGGAAGGTTTTCTCTAGAACTGGATGCTCCCCCATGATCCATGCTGTCTTCATTTTCATTTTCTGATGTTCCCCCTGAAAATATGCTCTCTGAGTTGGATTCTTCAGAATTTAGATTTTCAGAACTATCAGAACTTGGCTTATCAGAACTTGACGAATCAGAACTTGAAGAGCCAGATGTATGTTCTGATGCTTCTTGAGATGTGGTAAGATCTTGAGTATGCTCCCCCTGCATAGGTGCATCTTCCTTTGGCGTAGTCACCGCAGTTTCAATAACATCAGAGTTTAATCCATCAGAGTTTACAGTATCAGGACTTAGACTGTCAAGGATTTTCAGTATCAGAATTTGAGTCTTCATTTTCAAATCTCAGCTGATCATGATCAATAAAATCTTCAAGTCCAGTAATCTTCTTGTCATCAAAAGAGACATTGATAGATTCCATGACCACTCTTGTTCTCAGATTATAGACTCTGAAGGCTTTTGTGGAAAGTGGATATCCAACAAAGATTTCTTCATCAGCTTTTAGATCAAATTTGGATAGCTGTTCGGGATGAGTCTTGAGAACAAAACACTTGCATCCAAATACATGAAAATACTTCAGATTTGGCTTCTTTTTCTTCACCATCTCATATGGTGTCTTTCCTTGCTTGTTAATGAGTGTTGCATTTTGAGTAAAACAAGCAGTCTGCACAGCTTCAGCCCAGAAATAGGTTGGAAGCTTTGCTTCTTCAAGCATTGTACGTGTAGCTTCAATGAGAGTTCTTTCAACAACTCCATTTTGCTGTGGAGTTCCAGGAGCAGAGAATTCCTGCTTAATTCCATGGTTTTGCAAAACTCTTCCATTATCAAATTCTTGAACTCAGTGCCATTATCACTCCTTATGGTTTTCACAGAGTCTTTGACCAATTTATCCAGTTGTTTGACATGATCAATCAAGATAGATGCAGTTTCATTTTTTGTGTGAAAGAAATACACCCATGTGTATCTAGTGAACTCATCTACTATGACCAAGGCATATTTCTTCTTTGCAATAGACATGACATTCACTGGACCAAATAGATCAACATGTAGTAGATGATAAGGCTCAAGAATTGATGATTCAGTCTTGCTCTTGAATGAAGATTTTCTTTGTTTGGCCTTCTGACAAGAATCACAAAGGCCATCAGGAGCAAATACTGACTTTGGCAGTCCTCTCACAAGATCTTTCTTGACTAGTTCATTTATATTGTTGAAATTTAAATGAGAGAGTTTCTTGTGCCAATTCCAGCTTTCTTCAATTGATACTCTACTCATCAGACAGATTACAGAACCATCAGTACTTGTTGAAAGCATGGCTTCATAAATGTTACCACACCTGTACCCTTTCAGAACAACTTTTCCTTTAGATTTACTCACAACTTCACAGTGTTCTTCAAAGAAATCAACATGATAACCTTTGTCACAGATTTGACTTATACTCAGCAGATTGTGTTTAAGTCCTGAGACTAGAGCTACTTCTTTAATGATGGCATTCCCAAGATTGATATTGCCATATCCCGATGTTTTTCCAATGTTGCCATCTCCATAAGAAACACTTGGGCCAGCTTTCTCCACAAAGTCTAATAGCAGGGCTTTATTTCCAGTCATATGTCCTGAACATCCACTGTCCAGAACTAGGATATTTTTTCCTCTTGCCCTGCAATCACAAAGACCACTAATGATTAGTTTTAAGGACCCAGACTTGCTTGGATCCTTTGGCCTTATCAAGTTTGTTAACATTTGCAGCGGATTTAGCATCAGAGTTTATGTTAACATTTTTCTTATCAGAATTTACACTATCAGACTTTGAATCAGAATTTACACTAGAAGGAACAATGGAAACTTTCTTTAAAGAAGGTTTTATTTGATAATAATCATAGTACAAACTATGATATTCCTTACAAATATAAATGGAATGCCATAAACTACCACAATGAAAACAAGGATTTTGTGGCTTATATCTAACAGACTGACTCTTAACTCCTGACTTTGAAGGTAAGGAGTTTACGTTCTTATTCTTCCTACAAAAAGAAGCCAGATGGTTAGAACTTCCACAGTTATGACACGTTTTCCTAGGAGCTTTAGGAATAGGCTTATAATCATTGCTTTTATTCACACCTTCCTTTCCATTCCTATTTTTCCTAGGTGATTTTACCTTGTTTGCATTCTTAACATCTTTCAACTTATGCTTAAACTGCTTCTTAGTCATTAAACTTATATTTACTTCAGCTGTCTTTTCCTGTTTTAGTTTGTCAGTAGTTAATCCCTCTTTAACTTCTGATTTCTCATTATCAGACTTTACAGTTACAAACTTAACAGGTTTTAACTTTGGCTTTTGCTTAACAACAGGCTTAATTTCTACAGTTCCTTTATCATTCTTATCATCTCCATAACCTAAGCCCTCTTTCCAATTTTCACTACTTAGCAAATTTTGAGTTGTTCTGCCAGAGTTAGTCCAAGTCCTGATAATCTCTCTTTCCTTTTCTAACTCAGTTTTTAGAGATTCATTCATTTTTAGCACTTCATCCCTAACATAAAAAGCATCATCTCTATCCTTCTGAGTTTGATGGAACATAACTAACTCTTTTTCTAAGAAATTATTTCTTTTCTTAAAAGCAAGATTTTCAGAAGTTAATCTTTCACATGTTAAAGTTTGATCTCTATAACTAACAAACATGGTTTTAAGATATCTTCTCAACTCATTAATATCATCAGTATGAAAAGCATAAGTAGTCTGAGGTACCTTTCTTTCAGCAGCTTCAGAACTGCTCTCAGCACTTGCTTTATCAGCATTTGCCATCAAAGCGTAGTTCTCCTCACTTTCAGAGTCTGAGGTGTCTGTCCAGCTTTTCTTCTTTGTGACAAGAGCCTTGCCTTTGTCACCCTTCACTTTCTTGCAATCAGGAGATATGTGGCCTTTCTCACCACAGTTATAGCATTTGACATTGGTATAATCTCCTCTCTCTGACTTTCCTCCTCTGCCCTCAGATCTTCTGAAATTCTTCTTATCAGAACTTGTGCCTTTCCTGGAAAACTTCTTTCCCTCCCTGAACTTCCTGTATGCAATCTTTGTGATCCCTTTCACCATAAGAGCACACAGCTTCATCATCTCCTCATCAGCATCAGTCTCAGGCAAGCTTTCAGAATCTGAGTTATCATCACCTTCAGAACTTGATGATGAAAGGAATATGTCCTAAGTCCAATCATGTATTAGGATTTAGGAATAACTTTTATGTAATTTGTTTTGATTTCATTGATATTAATAAAGACTTGTTTTGTTTTTATTACGGGCTTTATCTATTTAAGTGTTTAAATAAGATGTACCATAGTTTAGAGTAAAGCTTTTTATGGATTATGATGAGATCATAATAGTGAGACCTAAAAAGATGATAACTCTAAACTTAAATAGTTCCTGGTCATAGGATTACTAACTGGTAATTAATAATCCGCAAAGATCGGTATATACTATGTTTGCTTCATTATGAAGGATGTCTGTTCTCATAGACATTTATGTGGTGACACTATAGCTAGTATGTAGGTGCTTATTATAGAATAAGTTCACTGAACATGACTCGCACAGCTGAACAACTGATGGAGTTCACTCACGTGTCAGCAGTTGTTCACATAGTGATAGTTGTACAAGTATCCTTAGACTTGAGGTCATCATAGTCATCTTGTGTACACTGAACTATGCTTTGGTTTAGTTCTTAGTCTCCAGGGACAATTATTAGGGCTCTTCTGGGTATAGGAATTTGTACACGAAGATAGTGTATGATCAATAAAGGATCTACCCCTTCCAGTGAAGGAAGCGAATGTTCAAGGCTGATCCACTTATGCTAGTTCAGGAATCTCTGGCCAGAGTGAATGAAATTAGAAAGGAGTTTCTAATTTGCATAGAACTATGCATAGTAAATGGTAAGCAAGTGATTGAATTAGATAGGCTTGACATGAGATCCATGCCTTGTATTTAATCGGGACATTGTAGGGTAGAAGGAGTTTATTGTACGGTAACTATTCACTGACAGGTTCTTGGTATTCTAAGCAGTGAATTCATATTATCCGGATAGTCGCGATATGTTGAGAAGCATCACTCACGATATAGAATAAATGTGATTAATTAATTAATCATATTTAATAAATTAGAGAATTTATATAAATAATGATAAAATAGTTTTATTATTATTTATTTCTACTACCGGCTTAATATTGAACCTACAGGGTCACACCATAAAAAGAGAATGATTTAATGGTGGAGGAATTAATTAATAATGGCTAATAATTATTTATTTATGAAATAAATAATTAATTGGCAAATTTAATAATTGATTAAATGAGATTTAATTGATTATAAATTAATTAAGAAAAGTTCTTAATATTATTAATTAAAGGATTTAATTTTTGGAAATTAAATCAAGAGAGAATTATTTCTAAAGTGTTTAGAAAAAGGATTAATAATTAAAAGGTGTTTTAATTATTAATGAGAATAATAAATGGGATAATAATAATAATATTTATGGGAAAATTTCAGCTGAAAATTTTGCCTATAAATACACTATTATAGACCCTATTTTATTCTAACCCCAGAAACCCAAAAGTTTTAGAAAACCAAATTCTCTCCACCTCCTCCTCCTCCTAAAAGTCGTTTTCTTGGTGGATACCGGTGGAGTGCTTCACACTTGAGGAGCTAAGGATCTCTGATCGTTGTCTCCGAATTATTTTAAAAGGTTAGATTCGATCCCTCGAATTTTTATTCACGATTTATATGCTTTTATTTGGATTTTGTATGTGTAAAAAGTGTTTTTCCATGCCCCGCTGCGTTTAAAAATCCAACAGATGACTCAGTATCAGACTTTGTGAAAAGAGCTTTACCCTTGTCTTTCCTTGAGGTAGCTGCCTTGGGGGATTCTTCTTCAGCGTTAAGAGCAACTGTCCTTGACTTTCCTCCTTTCCTCTTGCTTCTTTGTTCCATCTCAAGTTCATGAGTCTTGAGCATTCCATAAATTTCATCAAGAGTTGTTTCATCAAGACTGTAGTTGTCTCTTATTGTTGTTGCCTTCAAATCCCAGCATTCAGGAAGAGCTAACAGGAATTTAAGGTTTGAATCTTCAAGATCATACTCCTTATTAACCAATGACAAATCATTCAAGAGTTTGACAAATATATCATATAAATCAGTCAATGACTCATTAGCCTTTGAGTCAAAGTGTTCATACTCTTGAGTGAGTATTGTCTTCATGTTCTTCTTAATTGTATCAGTTCCCTGACACCTTGTTTCCAGAGCATCCCATATCTCCTTTGCAGTCTTGCAGTTAATTACCCTGTTTGACATTACATTATCAATGGCACTATGCAGTAAGTGTCGTACCTTAGCATCCTTAGCAATTTATGCGATATCTTCAGCAGTATAATCACTCTTCTCCTTTGGTACAGTCTTTGCTGCTTCACCTGCAACTGCAACAGCGAGCTTGGTTGGTTTGTGAGGTCCTTCCTTGATTCTATCAAGATATTCTGGATCTGTAGCCTCCAGAAACATGGTCATCCTTACCTTCCATATGGCATATTCAGATGGTCTCAGTATAGGAACTCTGATGGTCTCATACCGACTTTGAATTTGTGTCTTTGGAGGTTCTTCAGTTTTGGTAGGCTTAGTTGGAGTTTCTGTGTCAGACATGATTGTGTTTGGATCTTAAATTGTATGTGCGTTAACAGATAGGCTCTGATACCACTTGTTAGGTCACACACACTGTAGAGGGGGTGAATACAGTGTAAAGTACAATCAAATCGAACTTTGATATCTCAAGTAACAGAAAACAAACTTTATTGAAATAATAAACTTTGTTACAGTATGGAACTGTTACCTCTCAGTGATGAACAAATATCACGAGAGCTGCTAGGGTTATTTGAATAATCTTCTCGAATATATTAACACTTATAGTGTAAACCCTATGTCTGTGTTTATATACTACACAGTTACAAGATAGTCGCTAATTGATATGGAATATAATTCTGCTTCCTAAAATATATCAATCAGATATCTTTTCTTCCAAGTATTTTATTCTTCATAGAACTCCTTCTTCATGCATATCTCTTCTTATGTTTATCTTGATCTTCTTTCCTTTAATCAGCTACTGTCCTTATCTGAACAACCTTCAGCACTTAAGTTCTGATATCCATCTTCTGATGATTATCTCCTGATAATATAAGTACTGATATCCTTAAGTCCTGACTTCCAGTAAGTACTGATTTATCCTGTTTAAGTAAGATCTGAAAACTAAACATAAATCATATTAGCCATGACATTATCAAATATATCTAACACAAAACTATTTAGAAATTAATTATCTTAGATAAATAGTAAAATTTATAATCCAGCGAACGACATATTCAGATAAATAAACTATTTGAAATATAGGAAAAATAATTTGTAGTATTATTCTGTTCAAACTTTGGCATAATGTTTTACAAATTAATTTTTTTTATTTGAAAAAAAAATAACAAATATTCTTCTCAAATGTAAGTTTGTACATTAATTATTTCATGGGTGTTATCATTTCCCCACACCTAAACTGGATTGTTACATTAATTATGAAAAACTATTTGTTAATCTATTTTAACAAATTGTACTTACAGTAATCATTTCCTACATAAGCAAAATTTTAAAACCTCAAAAGAATATAATTTGAAATTAATTATCTCGATCCGGTTGGAATAAGTGTGATGATATTATCTTGATCAATGCAAACATTTATTCTCATCAAATATGGTATTGCAATAGTTTATATTATATTGAATTCTCTTCCAAATTGTATGAATGTGAAAAAAAATTGGAACAACAAATGGAATATCTATTGCAAATTTTTCATGGGAAGATGACTAAACATGGATTCCAAAATAACACATAATCTATTAAATACAACGGTTATTAAAAAATTTTCCCTCTGATGATATTATGGCATAAAATACAAAACTAAATGTTCATAAGAAAATATTTTAAAATAAATTAGCTCGAATAAGTCTTAATGTTTCAAAAACAAATATTTTTGTATTAATTTTAAGCCTTTACCCTAGGTTAATAAAATTAATACAATATAATCAATAATAAATATATTTATTATATTTTGTAGTTGAGATGTTTAATATTTAATAGACATTTTATAACGATTGCTCGAATTACTTTCTTCATCATAACTTTAGACATAAATATAATAAGTCTATAAGACTATTATTATTTTTATTCAAATTACAATTACAAAACATCTTATTACAATAACATATATAATACACCTCCAAAGATTTACAAAACATACCAAATATTTTTTTTCAACTATTGAATGCTCATACATGAAGATATGAGAGAACATGTATAAAAAATATGACACATAATCTATTAAAATCAAAATTTATTAGTGTTGTGTATTTTAATAATATAAATTGTAATTTTATAATCCGTATTCAGGGCATATTCAGACAAATAAACTTCTTGAAAATTATTCAAAATTATTCCATAGTACAATTCTGTTAAAACTGCGGCATAATGTTTTCTAACTTAAAATTTAATATTGGAAAAATAATAACTTAATATTCTTCTCGATTGTAAGTTTGTAAAATTAAAATATTTTTTCAAATACGTAATTTAAATGCATACTTAAAATATGTAATCTTACTTAATATTCATAATTATGTACCTAACATGTAAATTTTATTACATCTTTTCCATTAAATAAGCAGTTATTGTAATTACACGTAGAGAACCGTGTTGATTGACTTTTGTTCACTGGATCAAAATAAACCCCTGCATGCAAAAGACCATTCTCATCAATATTAACACCGAACAAAACTCCAAACTCGGAACAAACAATCGTCAGGGGACTTTTGATTTTCATCATTCTACTCAACTCATGGAGGTATGTATACTCTGTCATTTAATTAGTAATGTGATGAATGTAGATAAATCTCCGTTTTGTGTTAATTGAATTTAATTTGATCAATCTTGCTCATCTCTCTTTATATATAAGTATTCTGAATAGTCTACATTCATGGTGCTATGAAATTAGTTATTAACATTAAATAGATTTGTCATTGTAACTTGATGAAAAGATTGTATATTGATTCATATTGGGTATTTTTGTATACAGTATTGTCATATTATATGTTGACTTATATGTTGCAAAATCATTGTAAAGTGTTTAAGTATGTGGTTTATACAATCAAACCGTTATGGGTCGAAGTGTATGTTGTGATTTTGGGATAGTTGGTTATGTGTTGGGACAGTCAGTAGCATATTGCACATAGGTATATTGATTTCTAATCCTTTATGTTGTAATGAAAAGGTATTGCCATCTGTATATTGACTTACATGGTGCAAAAAACCATGTAAATGTTTTAAGTACCTGGTTGATAGTCACAATCCATTTTGTCTGGAAGGGTGTGTTGTGATTTTTGTCTAAATCTGTTATGTCCCGGGACAGTCATTAAACAATGTTGAGTCTGGTTTTTTGAAATCTAATTGTATCCCCCATTAATGCTTGGACTTGGTCATTCATTGAACTGATTTTTGTTGAACTCGGCATGTTTTACTAATTGGAATATTATACTATTTATGTAGTTGCTAATAATAACTATTTTATTATTTAAACGCAGCATACTACCTCCGATCCTGTGAAGATTCCATCATTCATAGTTCCGTTTGATCCAACTATGCTTGAATTGGTAAATAACTTTATATTTTGTGTGAATATGTGATCGTGCTTATTAATTGAATTATTAAAAGGCTCTTTATTTACGGTTGCAGAAATTACCAGCCACTATTGTTAATCAATATGGTGGCAAACTTGCTGTTACTGGACACATAATGCTACCAAATGGCGAGAAGCTAGATTTCACTTATGATAATAAGAGTGGCAGCCTAATTGTACTTGGGGAACTCATCCAAGTTTACCCAAAAGGAAGTGCTTGTAAGCTTCTTCTCTGTTTTGAATCTAAAGGAAATTACCGGGGTCACATATTTGATAAGACTGGATGTGAGATAAACTATGTCAAGCCTGAAGATCCAAATCTCTATGCGGCAAAGAGAGGTAATATTGTCTTCTGCTCTTCAATATTTGGTTACACATTGGAAAGCCGATCTTAAGTCATGATCGTTATTATACAGTTTATACACATGATCAACAAATATTGCTGGAGCTGGAGTTAAAATTCTAGTTAAAGCTACTGAGAAAACAATCTATGATGGCATAGTTGTAAGTTAGTTTTTCATTAACTTGTAATATGTTATGCACATGTGCTTTTTTTTACAAAATATAAAAACATAGGATTAATATGATCTAACTCCTATTGCAGGATATTCCACATCCTTTTATGGCACGATATGGCAAGCATATCCCAGAAGTTGTTCTCTACTGTTTCCCTTTGGATACAATGTTTACAGGTTATTTTTCCGATTATGAGAAGCGGTTCTTTGGTCTCTATAAAATTCCAGCAAAACTTAGCCTCAACATGGGAGATTTTATATTGTTCACAAACTGGGAAGCTGGTCGGATTGATGCTTTCATTTTTGACAAAGATGGAGTGCAGAAGTTGTTTGAAGATCAGACCCCAGAGGCTGGTGAGAACTCTACTAATAACAAAATTGTAATACAATATGGTCATATTAATTGACAATAATTGCTTACCTTACATAACTTCTTTTTACTTGATTACAATATGATTGTTTGACTACATTCTTTCACACACATCTAAATATTGAAATGATCTTTCTCTTGATGCAGAGAATGACTAGGAAAAACTTCAGGGATAATGCAATGGAGAGGAATTGGTCTGAATACATCTCATTACTATGCTTACATTTATGCTACTTTTATAATGTTTGTAACTTATAATCTCGGTTTCAAGACATATAATGTTCATACTTTAGCCAATTGTTGTGGCATGGATTTAATTCGTAGACGCAATGCGTATATAATGGGATTTGTATGATTGGCTATTAATGGATTTAAATATTATGTGATAACTATTGGGTACACACGCCATTGGGCATATGTACTGATTTCTTCCATGCTTCAATTAAGGTACTTACCTAATCATAACATAAATTCATGGCATAAAAATACAGCATTTGTATATTTTAAATCTGTTCAGTTACACTTGATTTGTTAGACACTAATATGGGTTTGGTATTGTTTTGGTACATCATTAGCTACAAATCAGGGATACTTTTAGTTAATGAAGATTTCCAACTAACCACGTCAAATAACTTTAAGGTTATGTTAGTATGGCATAATCCCAAGTTCTCCACAAAATGGGCAAATTATGTAGTCTGATCAATATTTTAATTGTGGAAGTGACATCACAAAATCTTTACTTATATAATTGTTATATTTATCATATTCTTATTTTTTGTAACAAAAGATTGTGCCATACAATCTATCTTGGAATATATACCACAATAATGTCATTTCCATGTTCAAAACATATATATTACAGATCATTGTCATGTAACTTTAAATAAAAGGAAAGAACAACAATAGAGCATTCATTATCAAGGCTAGAAATAACATAAGTTCAACTACCAAAGGTTTTAATTTTATACTAAAATTAAATAAAAGTGCAACACATCAATCACTAACATCACTCAGTAAAATCTTGAACAAAAAGTAGTTGCACTTTGCAATGACCACAACTTGAATTCCAGATATGTGACATGGTTAAGCGTGCATGATAGAAATTATCTTCTTCATTGTACTTCTCCTTAACAGTCAACTCACAAAGTGAATACCAAAGCTCTTCACCAAAAGGATTCCCTTCAATCCTGTTGATCGGGTCTTTATTTATAGCATTTGGACAAAATTTAGAAACAGGAAGCAAATTATCTACGTCCGATATGTTCCAGTATATATCTTCAAGCAAATGAACAATGTCTAATAACTTCGATTTAAGATCAAGGATTGTAAGAATATGAGACATTTCTTCAACAACCAGATCTCTTTCATATGGTCTGTAAACTGCTCTAAAAAACACATAACTAAAATAAGATAGGAAATGATTAATGGAGAGAAAAGAGAGAGTTTGAAGATTATGATCCACATTGTTGCGTATGAAAAGCATTCAAATCGAGTTATAAAACATAGCTTGCTCAACTTCCAGAGAAATGGCAAAAAGAATGAAACCATGGAATTGGTCACACCGAACTTCTAGATAATGATTATGGTACTGGTATAGAGCATCCCAGTTGAGCTTCTTCAACATCTCCTCAACTTGTATTCGGCTAGATTTGGTATAGTAGGCCATCAGAAACTTTCCGAACATTTGAAAGCTATCAAGATCGTGTATTAAGAAGCCAAACAATATGGACATAATGTCAGTATTTACGGTGAAAATGTTAAAGTTTGGCATGATGAACTGAAGAGAGTATTTTGGGCAATGAAGAAAATTAGAATTTTAACTGACTGTGATAATGTCTAGAAATAAGGAAATGTTCTACAACTATTATATATGTAATTGATAGCACACTTGGAGTTGAGCAAGTTTGTGAGAAAATAAGATGCTTTTTATATTCCAAATACTGGAGTTAACTGAATTGAATGTCAATAAAACCTTTTCATTTCCTACTCTACTTTGTAATTGTTTAAAAATATGTAAATTTAGAAAAACATAAAGTAACAATGGGGGTTTCTTGGATTATTGGAAAGGAATACTACATCATTATGACTTGTAGTAATAAAAATAATTTCCAATATATATTTGCCTTGTGGAAATCAACATAATCATGACTCGAATTGATAAACATGTCAGTAAGAAAAATACAACTTTATAGATGTGGGTCAAATTTAGTGATGGACAATGTATGTAACATCAAATCATTATCTTTTACAAAAATATTTTTCATAATTACAATAAATATTTGCATTCATATATATAACCAAAGTGTACAAATTTGTTACATATTCACATATACATACTTAACAGGAACAATCACAAACTATTGAACATGCTTAGAAATTCACAACATGTCCATCTTGAACAGGTTCAGGGTCATTAATCTCAACATCCTGAAATCGTGCTTGTGGAGGGCCAAGACCTAAATCCATATTAAGAAATTCTTGAATGTTGTCAACAGGCCGGTCCAATGTCTGTAAATCGTGTAGATTTTGTCTACCAATTGATGACAGACGTCTTGCAACAGAGTTCCTCTGCGGATGTACCAAATTAATTTTATAACGAATGTTAGGATCATTAAGACGTGAAAGGATACATCTGAATGTACTCCTAGTATGTGGTGTTATTCCATCCTCTCTGTAATACTTGCATTCATGGTAAGCCTGGATATTATCAGTCTCAATGATAACATGTTCGTACTGGTCTTAAAATGTTCTACGCATTCCTATCAAAACAGCCCATAAGGCACTATTAAGATTAGTTAGGCCTGGAATGGTGTCATATGTTAATCGAATAAAAAGGCCATTTGAATCTCTCACAACAACGCCAATGCCATTTCTATTCTGACCTTCAGGAGCATTCTGAATAAACTCACTGTGAACATTTATCTTCATCCAACCTTGAGTAGGGAATTTCCATACACGTTCAACATGTTCCATGATTTACGTGTTTCTTTGGGTTCAATCAAAGGTTGACAGACTAATGTAATGACACACTTCTATAAATACAAAATATAATGGAAAGATGTGACTATTGGGGAATGGCTACCAATTTGTGACTTGAAAAAAACTAACTTAAAACAGTTATACTTATACTATAATACTAACTTGAAATAGTTATAACTAAAAACTGTTTACTAAACTTTGGTGTTCCCATTAGAATTGTATTAAATATCAATAACGCAATTTGACAATAGTACGAAATAAATGACGAAAACAACCAAAACGCATTCTTCTTTGATTCAAATAGGAAAAACAAACTGTCAACATCAGCAAACCAAGTTTAGAGTTCAATATGATAAGGAAATTTAATAATTAAAAACTGAGGAAATTGGATTGCCAACACAAATGCTGCATCCATGCCAAATAAAAGATGTACAACTTGAAAATGATGATTATTTAAAACGAAATTCAGAAATGCTAAACACCGATCCAATCCAGCTTTCGTACATAACATCAAGTAAAATAATTGAGTGCTAAACTGCTGTATTACTTCTCCTGCAAATTTTATCAAATTAAAAATTCTTAGAATATGACCAAAACAACATAAAAAATTAATAAAATATAGATACTTATTAATATATTTATACCAATCAATTTATATCAAATTATAATATAACTCAGACTTACATCAAGAACTAAAACCAATATGTAATCCTTTAAATTTAACGTAGAAAAACAAATTATCTTACAACTTATGAGGATAATTAATGAATGGAATGTAAGTGATTTAATGTAAAAAAAAATATAATGCATAAATATATCTTACCTTTTTAATTTTTTTGGTAACTGATTTTGCAGAGCCTGGAGTATGATCAATGGCATCAAGATCGACAGACTAACACAATGATAATTATGCTTTATAAAGATTTGTTGGAAGACTAAAAGTTATAAAATTATAATGGTTCGAGTATTATAACATATAAAAACCAAACTTACATTAATGAAAAAGTTGATGGAGGAAGATTCTGATATATATGTGCAGATTCAGATGGACTTGGACTCTGCGTAGTCGTGTCAAATATGTCATTTGCATCAAATATGGTACTATCCTCAGTTACATTTGCTTTGTTCAATTGAATAATGACAGTGACTTCCTTTCCAAACAAATCTTTAAGTACCTGAGGAAGGACTTCTTCATGAGCTTGAGACAATGTAATAATTATTAAACACTTTAATTAATAATTTAGAACATTTCATTGGATCTGCTTTGTTGTAATGAATTTATACCTTCTCAAAATCATTATACGCTTTTGCTGCACTTGTACCAAGAATCCTTCTAGCAGCTCGGTCCATGAGCATAATATTAAATGAAAATGTATCATCTTTGGCAAGGACCATGATACGAAACCTGAATTTATAAGGAATTTTGTGATAACTATTGAAAGTTGACTTTAATACAGACTAAAACATAATAAATTTTTAATATAACTCTAATTTGTTCTACCTTTTAGGGGCAACCGGAATTATGCGAGGGCAATTATTACATCAAAATCTCCTGTCAAGCCGCTCAACCTCTTGTTGACATTTGTTACAACTGTAAAACCACCATGCTACATCCTCATCCACCTTAACAACTGAGAATGTGGTGTATATCCTTTTCTGTTTGAAGTGAAAAAGGTTCAGATTCAAAAATAAATCATATTCAATATGGTTGTGTCGTGCAAATTTTCTAAAGGTTATAAAACCTTCAAGTCATCATATATCAGCTTTTCATTGAGATCCTTTAATGTCATTCATTCCATAAAGGGTTGAACAAATTCAGATTTTGCCGCCTTAAGATATTTTTCTTTCTTTGACAAATATCCCTCCTCCTTCAACCTACAAAGGTAAACATTGATGTTTATTAACTCAGCCTCCTATCAACTGTTATGAAACATGAAAACGTGTTGTAATTATGTAATTAATATAATTCTTAATCGTACTACCTCATCCTCATTTCAGTCACAGATTCATCATCTAGGTTGAGGTACAATTTTGAAGATGGCAAAGTACCAATCTGCACAGTATCTAAATCAAAGCAATATAGTTCAGGAAATTGTTGTATAATGTCAAGGTCATTTATACTAAGTAGTTAAAGAGAACTTACTCATGAAAGTTATAACTATTGTGCTCGTTATTATTGCAATTACTGGAGACTGGAGTTCCTTAGTATAAATGTTATTGGCCAACACAATAAGATCTCCCCAAACACTTACTTTATGCTGATTACTATATTGAAAAATGAACATATATTTCAGGATATACAACTTCCACATTAGAGATGGACTCAGAAAATAATTATAATTATAGGATAAATATTAATACATTCGACAAACCTGGAATCACAAATCCTGAATTTGACAATGTCTCGCATGCCAAATTTTGTGTCAAGTTTCGTTAGAGGTTCAAAATCCTCAATAACTCCAATTACATCTAAATTAAACAGAGCAATATATTTAATTTATTAAAGATAAAATGCAGTGAAATATTAAGGTACGCATTTTAAAAAACTAATAATTTGAACCAAAAGAGTATTATATTAAGGTCACATATAGCAAATTCAGGCTGTTGTTGTGGTTGATATTTGCTGGCCTCAGCAAAAAGATCACCTAAATCCAGAAATTCAAATTTGTAGGCAGGAATCATGCCATCGTCTTCAACAGCGGTGACCGTAGTATATTGTAAAAATCTAATGCAGATATCAGCTTGTACAGGCTTCAGATTACCGACAGCATCTTTCACAGAAAATTGGTCAAAAACATAAACGCCTCCTTTAATCATCAGAGTTTTGAATCCATTCCAAATATTGGGATAAGCAAATGCATGGACGTGATTATTCTAAAACAAAAGAGGATGTTACATTTGGTATACAAAAGAAGGTAGGATTTTACGTAATACCATAATAAAATTTTACAACATAAGACTTACATCATCATCAAGCAGAATGACATTATATCCTTTGACTGATCCATTCTCAGAGCTACCACCGGTCCACATCCTAGTTACTCTAGCCTTAATCTTCCAATTGGTAGTCGATTGATCAAGGTCTTCAATAAGATTGAATACTGCAGACTCCATTGAAGCTTTTGTTCAAGTCAATTAAACAAAGTGTCAAGCATTAACAATTGAGGAATTAAAAACTTCAAAATATTAACAAAAAATGATAGCATGCACGATGAAGAAATAATGATAACATATTAGATCAGTTCGTACCAATCAATGATGTTTTTAGAGAGAACAAATAGAGAGAAAACCTAAAGTTTTATTTTTAGTGTCAGAGTATGTTTGATGTTTATCTCAAGGCATGAAATTTAAATGCATTTGCAAATGATATATGCAACTTGATAGGTTATGATTACTATTCAAACTGGTAAATTGATGCTAATTGATACTCTATTTTAACTGTATGATAAAGACTGCCAACAATGTGGTCCTGGTTGATTCTCTAATTATTCATCAATTATCTTATTCAATGTGGTAAGTTGATGATAATTGATACTTTTTTAAAAAATATGTACGATGAAGACTTACAACAATATAATCCTCAATGATTAGGTCATTAATCATCAATTATCTTCCTATCTATTCAATATAATTCTTAAATATATAAGTATAATTTAGATGTAACGAAATATTATATTTTAAATTTTGAGTTAATTAATTAATTAAGGTTAATCAATTAAATTAACAGAATCTGTGAATATTTATAACAGAATATTATATTTTAAATTTTGAGTTAATTAATTAATTAAGGTTAATCAATTAAATTAACATAATCTGTGAATATTTATAACAGGATCTGTTTGATTCTTTCGAAATGGAATTATATATAACATCTTTTTTCAGAACTTTAGAATATACATATTAAATTAATGTATTTATTTAAACTGTTGAGTTGAGATAATGTGATCAAAATTGTTCCAACATTTAATAAAGACAAATACTGAGAGAATTATGATTTACACAAAAATTATAAAATAATCCATAGTGTGGTAAATAAGTTTAATAAAAAAAATACGACAATGCGGTTGAATCAGGATGTTTATCAGTATTCCAACAATTGAAAAAAGACATGTCTCATCAATTTAATAGAAATGCAGTAAAAATAAAGTGTCTTCAAGCTTCGTTGACGGGAATGGTTCTGCAGCGTCAAATTTGGATTTGTCAAATATCCATCAACCTATATTGCAAAGTATGTAAAAATTATAAGCGTTTATATGAAAAAAATGATGTAAAAATCAAAAATATATAATTTATATTTAGTTACCTCTGCCTCAAATATAAGACATCGGGATAATGAAGATTGACAAAAAGCTTTGTTGATAAAATATTGTTGATCTGCGTTCTTCCTGTTTTTAAGAGCGAAAAATATATATTATTTAAGAGCTAGAAGAAATTCTATAACCTATGAGAAGGCTTATAATTTTAAAGGTTTTTAATATAAAAAATAAGACACTAACCTCGATACATAAAGACTCTAACAGATGCCAGAATCACAATTTTGGGTTCAATTTCGGTAACTTGGTACAATGATTCAAAATTTGTTGGCAAAGAACCGCTAAAACACACTTGGATGGCCCTCCTAACACGAATATAATAAAACGTCAAACACTTATGGATGTTCAATAGTGTTAATATGTAAAATATGAAAATTGGAGGATGGCGTAGTATTTTTATAATTGTCAAAAATTTATTGAAGAGTCTTACACGCCATCTTAAATTCTGAAGCGTAACACTTCCTTTTCACCAAATCTTGTCATAATAGATTGTACTGGTTGCAGGAGTTCAACAATTCCAATAACATCTACAACAATAAACTTAAAGTTAAACACAACAAATTGTAAGCGATTTGTTCTAAAAATTTATACGCAATACCAGTGGAATAAATAGGAAGCTCATCGAGAGCAGAACAATGAGGAGAATTATATAGGAGCGTCACAGGAACCAAATCAAATTTATGGCATCGTATACTCAAAATTTCCTCAGGTTCCAACACCACCACAGTGATGGGAAGAAACATGATATAATTTGCAGAACGTACAGGCCTCAGAAATCCAGCAGCTGGAAGAACCTGAACATTTCTGATACGTAACAATCTGCCAGGATGAATGATAAAGTAAAACAAATTCCAAAGAGCTGGTGGAACAATTGCAAGTATGTGATTATTCTGCAAAAAAGAAAATCTTAGGATAGAGGCTGGAAAACACAATCATAGATGTGGTATAAGTCATATAGTTATTCAATCAAACCTCACAGTCCAATAGAATAAGATTGTGCCTGATTAAGACACCTTGTCGATTAGTTGATACCCACATTCTTGTCACACGGACCTTCAAAGTCCAAGCAGTATTATTACCATCCAGATTGGATAAATGATGATGGTCCTGCATATATGAGTAATGAAAAAGTTAATAGATGTTATCAAAAAAGGAGTATATTAAATGTTCATTTCAACAAATAGGTAATGAATTGTAATTATACTTGGATGTTCTGCCATATGAACTCTGAAATTAGTTTGTGAGTTGGATATATAGCAAAAACAATCCGAATGTGTGGAGCGTTTAAGACAATCGGCTGTATTTTTAATAAAGATATACACTATCTTTATAGTTAAGGTGATAGGCTGATAATTAGTCCATGAAAATCTCAATCAATAGATATCTATTAGAGTTGTATGATGATCCCTAACAGCTTACACCAATATTAGCATGGAAAAAAAGATTGTGTTAAAATAGAAGATCAATTAGTAACATAAATATGATATTAAACAAATATTTAAATATGAGTTAGTTATCTGATACACATTGTTAGTATCCCATAATCTTCTCTGATTATCATAATGTCTCCTTATCAATATAAAACATATCACATCTAATTATATTGAGAATTTGATATGCATAAAAAAAACTATTCCAGAATCTGCCTTTTACTTAGTAGTTATATGAGAATGAATAACCAATATGACCAGATGTAATTCTAATTTAATAACAAAAAAAAATTCTCGTACTACCAATTATAATAAAATTATGAAAAACTTAGTCAGGATTGTAAATGTGCAATACAAATAACTACTATGATACATTATCATCAATTATGCTCGGTAGGTTGTAAAATACTTCTTCATAGACTACATTTGATGTAATATTTGTGGTGGTACCATCTTCACTGTCGATGAGAATATGGAGACCTTCTGGTCTTGTAACTCTTGAGATGGAAACGTAGACATGGCCATGAGAAAACACTGCTCTGGGAAGGTATAGACCAACCGTGTCAAGTGACTGGCTCTGGCTCTTATTAATTGTCATTGCATAACAAATCTGGAGTGGGAACTGAATTCTTTTAAACTCAGAAGGCTAGCTGGTATCTGTTGGAATCATCTCTATCCTCGGGATCAAATGTTTTAACCCAACATGGGATCCGCATAATATTTCACACTCAATACTATTCTTCTTGCAGGATGTCACAATCATTCGCGTGCCGTTAGACAATCCCATAATTTGGTTTAAATTTCTCACAAGCATGAAAACGATGCCAACCTTGATGTTTAACTCGTGCTTAGGAATGCAAGGCATATTTAATGAGTTCAGGTACTCTACTGGAAATGCTGATCTGAAATCATTATCTTCATCACCAGCATCATCAATTGAATCCTGACTAAGATATGTGTGTAGACGTCCAGGAATTTTCTCAAGAATGTTGTTATTGATGTCGTCCACCACAACATTAGTTGGTGTTAGGATAGCTCTTGATCTTAGATAAGAATGTGAAGACATATTTTTTAGAAAATCCGGTTAAGTTATTTCAAAAAGACTTTCAATAGGATTTTGCATGGTATGAACAACATATTGATCTGGAATCTTTATTATCATTTCACCAGTGTCTGCATCAGGACTAAAGTTCTCAACTTTACCATCGCCAACTAAAAGCTGCCATTTATTGAAATCCGCTATAACCTTATTCTCCATTTTTGTATTTCCTGCATAAGGCTGCATATTTTGCTTAAGTAAAAAACTTAGCAAAATTCCCAAATCTTTGATTTATTGAGGGTGGAACCTACTATTTCAGCTCTGGATGCCTTTGGAATCACGGGTAAAATCTGCCTATAATCTCCGCCAAAAACTACTGTGATACCACCAAATGGCTTATTTGCTCTCCTTTTGTCAATAACAGACATTATATCCCTCAAAGAACTGTCAACGGATTCAAAGGCATGACGATGTTGCATTGGCGCTTCATCCCAAATGATCAAATCAGTTTGTTGGATTAATTCTGCAATATCGGTTCCATGTCTGATTTCGGTTGTACTGTCCTGATCAAGTTTTAAAGGAATATGGAATCTTGAATGTGTAATTCTACCACCATGCAACAATACGGCTGATATTCCACATGAGGCAACAGGAAGCACAATCTTTCCTTCTGAACGAAGGCGATAATATAATGTCTGCCACAGAAATGTCTTGCCGCATTATCCACTTCCATATACAAAGAAGACACCACCTACCTTATTATAAACATTTTGTATGATAGAATCGTAAACGTTCTTCTATTCAGGGTTGAGCATTCCATGATTCTTTTCATGCAAAATTTTTAGTTCTTCTTTATCATATGAAGTTTCTTCTTGGAGTAGTCTGTTAACCGCATTGCTAAAATAAACTCCACTTGGAAATGGCATTGTCGCGTAGTCCTTCAAACTCTTCCCGATGTCATTACACAATTTTTCAATTTATGCGGGCACAAATATATATGAAGTGTTATGTTAGTTTAAAAGTATACTACATATAATATCTAAAACAGATTTATGTTAATTATTCAGGTGGTATGATAATGAGATATAAACCTGCAAGTGCATAATTCTTCAAATCTTCGTCTGATAGGTATAGATGAGGATCATTAAGCATATGTCGCCTGATGATGAGAATATCGTCTGACATACATTGCCAATTAGCTTCCCAAAGTCTAAGTGGATCTGAAATAGGACTATATGCCAAAATATTGACAAACATTGCACGTAACTGTGGAGGCAATGATGTATGGAAGTTCTCAGAAATTGCTTCATGCCATTGGTTATCATTTTGTAGAAGACCAAGGGCCGTGCAAGCTTCCTTGAATGTTTCGTGGATGTGTCCATTTACAGTTTTAAGATCTTTAAAATACATGGAACCTTTCTTCCTAAGTAACAGCATGCGGACATATAATAGTTCACCACTTGATGAATGCACTTCAGAGAGTCTCCCAATAACATCTCCTCTTTTCCTTTCTTTCCAGATACCAGGTTGAGGATGCCAAGTAAATTTATTTGGAAATTCAGAATAACTATAATTCCTCGCATTTGAGAAAGTCTGATTTGCATCAAACCATGCTTCTAACTTGGTTTTTTTTGATATTGCCTTGTCGAAAACATCCTCCAAGACATCTCCAGCCTTAAACGAAACATGCTTCTCGCCTGGTAAATGTATCGGTAACCTCTCTACCGATGGCCAACGGGAATGAATGCCAAAAGCAAATATCCTCCAAGATGCTTCTGACGCGCAAACATATCTCCCTTCCAAAAAATGTTTTACCCCATCAATCGGACCTTTTAGTGCTTTTTTTGGGATTGTTGCAGAAGTACCTGTACGTGTTTTCCTCAAACACATTGTTGTCGTGTCATGACCCTTTAGACAGTATTTGAAAAGGTACTTTAATGATCTTGAATTATTACAAATCTCCAGATTCATGTGACATTGAAATTGCACCAAAAGATCGCGATTGAAGGGGACAACAAAGCGATTATCAAGATTGACCCCCTTCTTATTAATGGTAATTCCAGTCCTCCTTCTTTTATATATGGGGAATCCACACTCATCAAAAAATGTATGAGAATTATGCCTGTAATAAAATATTTTTAAAATTGTAAAAAATCTGGTCATAAAACTGGAGTTATTAACAAAGTAAAGTATTTATAATTTAAGGATGTTAATGAAAATACCGCTTAGGAAAATGCTTTATACAGTTGCCTTTCACCATGCATGGAGATTAAGTATAATCAGGATCACATGGTCCGTGGATCATATAATTGCTCACGGCATTATATCCAACTGGATCAATTTCTGGATCGGGAATTTCAACTGATACCATTTTATCAATTTGCTCAGTTGTTTTAGGTCTATCGTCGGGGTGCAACCAAATTAATATATGAGCGTGAGGCAATCCACGCTTCTGGAATTCAATTACATGCATCACTATGGAAATATTATAGAAAAACGGTTAGTACTAGGCAAAATATATACTAAAAGTGCATTTTCATAGAACAATTTATGTATAATAAAATGAGTATAAAAAAACTTAGCTAAAATGATACCTCCTATACATCTGCCAAAACAATTTTTCTTTTTAATCATATCCATAAGTTGATCAACCTTCATTTTAAAGACTCTAGCTACAACATCATGTGCATCAGCAACATCAACACCAGGCATATGTTTTAACATGCGCTGAATTTCGGGCCATTTTGTATTAGTGGTCATAGTAAGGAACAATGAAGGATGTCCTAAAGTTCGACATATTGTTAATGAGTCTTTAAAATACTGAGTCATATAGCGCTTACTTCCGGTGAATGAAGCGGGAAGAATGATTGCTTTACCAATATTGGATGGATTTATCTCTCCCTTTTGCATTGCATCTCTGATATTATGGTAGAGGTCAGATCTTATAGTAGTTTGATGGTCTCTAATCCAGTCCAATCTGTACTGCTCAATTGCGGTGAAAGCATCCAAAACATATTGCTGCCATAAACGACCTCCAAGATGTGGTGTCAAACCTGTTACAGTAGAAGGTATAAATTCATCGAATATAAACTAATTATCATAAATTTCAACACCTGAATGAGAAATTATACTTTCGTCAAATAGCAAATTCGTACCTTCTAAAAGACGTATCATTAGTTTATAATTATAAAACTCTCTCATTGTAATATACTTTCTAGCACCTTTTTCGTCAGGATCTTCAGATTCGGTAACTTCTACGGCTCTCTTAGAATGCTTCACAGGTCTATTTAATGGGATCTCACGGTAATATCCAATATCTCTGTGAGGGAAAAGTAATGGATATTGAAGTTTCATGAAACGTGGATCGGTCTCAAAAATCCTCTATCATCTGTCAACTCTAGAATCAATGAGAGTATCTCGGCAGGCTTTTGCATAATGAGAAGTAACAATCAATCCTGCTACCTCATTTGATGGAGCAATGTGATTTGGTCGACCACTTGCTGAACTGGATGAAATCAGAACCAATTTAAACTCATCTACTGCATTTTGCCTAACCCTTTCGCGAGCCATACGAAAACCTTTAACCAACCTGTTATGCTCATTCAACATAAGCAACAAAGATTGTACAATTTCTTCATTAACAACATCCCTGCAACCATTAACTGCATTCAACCTGTTGTTGATTTCGTCATCTATGTCATAGATATAAAGCTGACAAAACTTTAGAGTGTTATCGTCAGTTGGGACCAGACTTCCTATATTGTGGTAATTAACACCTTGGACCTTGAAGCAATATGGCGCACCACCTCTGTTTATTGAATGGTCAATCTTTCCTCCAGTAGAACTCATGGCAAACATGCAATTGTAAAACCTTATGTTTTGTTTGAAATGCTTAAAATGAACACCCCCAGTAAGGAGATTAGCCAAAGGTTCAGGAGGCTATTTCTCCTTATCCAGTACGACTTGACCATTTTTACAATAAAGATAAAATGTTGGTGTCTTATTAGGAGAACTCTTATTGTTTCTTTCGTGAGTCCACATGACAGCATCACACTTCGAACAGATTTTATCAGGGGCTCCAAGATCCAAGTATCTGTCCCACATAGATTGATTATTGCTCAAATATTCTTCATCAATATCCTCAATATCACTTGCCATGTCTGTCGAAAAAAATAGGAATTTTTAAAAATCATCATTGAGCAAAAGTAGGTGATGCTTCAGACAGTAAAATAATTATTAATGTCCTGCAGAATTAAACACATTATTCGAAAATAATTAATTTATACCTCCACATTTTGTATCACTGTCGATTGTAACATTGTCATCAACATCGTTGAACTCATTTATTAAATTTTTTGCCTAGAACTTTCACCTTTTTCAAATGTACTATTTACATTTGCTGTATTGAACGACGAAGGACCTGGTGATAGTTTTCCACAAAACATTTTTGAAGGATTCTGTTCTTCTTCACTGTCATGTACAATTTTCTTTTTGACACCTTTTTGTTTGTGAACAGTTGTCACACAGGGTTCAGGAATTGAGAATATGAGAGAACTGTCTCCAGTGCTGTTAATATTATGAAATTCTGCATTTTTACTATTATGTTCTGCATAATATCATTAGTAGATGCAGAGTATTAAACATGACACATTGTTTAAATAATCCTTCAAAGTTTTATAATTAAGGAATAAGCCGCAGAATTTTATACCTTTGACAGGAACGTTTGGCGATATTATGCGAAGAAATTGATTTGTACTTTGTTCACCAGTCTGAGAAGAGGAATACATCCCTGAAAAAAATATTGTACAGAATACTGAAATTTTTAGAATTTGACATAATTTCGTAATCAACTGATACATCCGGAATTGCATTTTATTGTTTAAAAAATTACCTGATAACTGTGGATTAGTTGTAGAAGAAAACTGAATATTAGGCGATGAAGTACATTGTCCGGATATTTTTCTCAAATCTGGTAAAGTGCTACGAAATACACCGAGATTTTTTTTGTTGAAATTCTTTGGACGAATCCTAACTTTATGCACGACATAGAATATGGGAAACATATTTTAGCATCTGCACTGATAAACACTCATTCACCAAACTGAAATAAGAAGTTCATGAAAGTAATGAAAATTAACCTGATTTTGAATTTGATGAAATATTAGGAGATATATTTTGATCAAATCTTGATAGAGGACTCCGCAGACACGATTTATGATTTTTTTATCGCAACAAGCTGAATCATAGATCTATTGTTCATTGTTGTAAATATTCCCATAAAATCCACAATTTCAAAAGCAATTTAATTACAAATGTATCAGAAAAATGAGATATATCAAGAATTATACCATTAGATTCTTATGAACGAATTATGTGGCTTTTAACCGTGAATTCGGAGATGAAATACTACCTGAAACATGTCTCCGCTATAAATTATGGCCTAATATGTGTTAAAAATAGTTTTCGTGAAATAAATCCAACTAAATTTTACCTCACGATGATCTTAACAATATATTAGGCGGAACACGTTCATCAGATCTTGATATAGGAGTTGTCATTGGAAGGCCTATATTATTAACTGCAACACAACAAATATAGGAAAATTGATGGCACAATTATAAAAAGGTACGATACATCTCGGAATGGAGTAAGAATGATACCATTATTATGCTTTGGTGTCATTCTATTGCTTTCTCCATCTGCTAAGGTGTTACGAAAAACACTGAGATCTTGTTTGTTCAAATTTTTTGAAGGAATTCTTACTTTTCGCACTACATAGAAGATGGAAAATAAATGGAAATATGAAATATGACCAACATCTCCTAATAGGCTGGAATAAGATGTTGATCAAACTATTTTAAAATTAACCTGGTTTTGAGGCTGCTGAAATATTAGGAGATATATTTTCATCAGATATTAAAAGAGGACTCTTTAGAATACTTTGCGGCTGCTGCTTTAAACATGTAAACTGAGATGAAACAGTACCTGCATGAAGTTGTTAATCAGTAGTAATGGGTAACATCAATCCGTATTTTACATATTGATAATCTTAACAATATATTATGCTTAAAATATTAACAGCAACACAACAGATATAATAAATGATCGAAGACAAAATTGGAAAAAATGTCGGATACCAATCAGAATGGATAAAGAATGATACCATTATTATACTCTGATATCATTTCATTGCTCTGTAGATTTGCTGCAAGTCCGCTATGCAAAACACCTTTCGAAAACTGTCTAATTCCTGATTTAATTGAAAATTCAAGCCACAATTATAAATGCACGTATTAAAAGAATCAGACAGATAAACATTGATACAAATACCTTGTTCTGGTGTCACGCTTTGATAAATCATTGATTGCAGAGTTGTTACTGAATGACCTATTTTATTATTAACAGCAACACGGCACATATATGCAAACTGAAATCATCATTACAAAATCTGTATAATAACAATCAGAATGGATGAAGAATGATACCATTGATGTAATCTGATGTCATTTTATTACTTTCCAGATTTGTAGCAACTCCGTTATGAAACACACCTTTCGAAAGCTGTCTTATTCCTGAATGTTAATAGAAACTTCAGGACACATTTATCAATCCATGTATAAAAACAATCAGGCGGATAAACAATTAGACCAATACCCTGTTCTGGTGTCACGCTTTGATCAATAATTGATAACGGAGTTCTTACAGAATGACATGTTTTATTAACATAAGCACATCAAATATATGTATAATAATGTACATTATCATTACTCATATGCTTGGTCGGAGAAGATACATGGTATGTTACATAACATCGTCTGTCAAACGTATATACACATTAACCAATCTAAAATTCTTTAGAGAAAGCTTACATGTATCATATATGTTTGATGAATTTGTGAGATTCTTGTCCACATTCTTCCCACGCGTACGACGTTTGACAACTGAATTAATACATGAACATTATTATCACTTTCAATAAACGAATCAGAAATGGAATTAAAGTGTACACTACCTTGATTCTCTGGTTCTGATGGATTTTTAAACAAATTTTCAACATTGCGTCCACGAACACGTCGTTTTGAACATATAAGAAAAGTATGATCAAATCAAATATCTACAAAATGATGTTATTATAAGTAAACTAATAAAGGAGATGAATACCTGATGTAGTTGTTCCTCGACAATCCATCCGGATATATTCAGTAAATCATGAAGCTGGTTTTAACATATGAACAACATATTCTGTAAGCTTTTATGACGAACATGATACACATCAAATCTGCATGAAGAATTTTATGAAAAAATTAGGTCAAAAATCTTGAGCTATTATCCTCAAAAATTAGGCAATGAAACTGAAGTAGGAGATGAAAAAATTAGGTCATGCTTGCAAAGAACGAGAGAGAATAAGGAAATCAATAATTATCATTGAATTAGTGTTGTAACATATGTGAGAAAATCATGCAAATCTTTTCTTAGATAAGATGTTTAAATTTTAAATTTCAAAAAATTTCCATGTTTAGTGTTTTGATGGGTAAAAAAATGGGTAAACTTATATGGATATATCCATGAATATATAGATTTTATACTTAATATGGGTCATGGGTAAATTTATTTACCCATTGGGTAAATTTTGTGGATATATCCATGGATCTAGTGATTTTATACTTAATATGGGTTATGGGTACCCATTTGAAAAATGGGTAAATTAAGGAGTAGTTATTAAGAATATATAGATACTATAAAAAGAAAAATTCTATAACACAAGTTGTGATATGATTATCACATCGAAAATAAGAGCACTAATTTCACATTAATACAAATAAATTATAAACAGTAAAACAATAAATTGAAATTTCCAATCTTCTGTTCTGAAATCGTTTACTTCTATACATTTTCGCCTTATAAAAATAAAAACTAAATGTAACATTTTTATTCAAGAAAAAAAAATCATTTTTACACTTGGAAATACATGATAAATCTAAAAGCGTGGTCTTATTTATGAACATCAGGAGTCATTTTATGATACAAAACTTCTAAACAATTTAATTTAAGTGAAAACTAGAAACCGTAACTCCGTTAAAAACAAATTACACACATCTCAAAAATGATAATAAAAACACTAAAAAAAGGCCAAAATAAATCTTGGAAACAAGCCATGTTACAAACAGAGTGCTTAATGGAGAAGCCAAAAGTAACATAATTTAAATAAAATAATTTATTTCTAAGGGCAGAGGCTGTATGTAATAGTATATATACAATACACACACAAAGTGAGTCGGCGTCTACGGTTTGTTTGCTAAGAACCAACTGTAGCTCCTCCTCCTCCACCTGGGTCAGTGTCTATATGTATTATGTATATGTATGTATGTGCACATTTGATTCAATCTGATCTTTTTTTTTGTGGGTTTTCTTGTTTCACTCTATAGTTTACTGGGTATTTTTTTCTTTTGCTTTGTATGTGTATTATAATTTGGTTCTTGATATGGTGGCATTGGATTTAAAGATTCATGCTTTAAGTTTGTTTTGTGGTTTTTTAATCAAGAATTGGTTTTTGCTGATAATTTGTTATGTTTGTGTGTGTTTTTTTAGTTTTTGATGTTTTTTGTTGTGATTTTCATAAAGGGTAGTGTTGAATTTGTGTGAATTTTTATAATGTGTGATAGTTTGTTGTTGTTTAGTAGTTTGATGGGTAATTTTGTAATTTATTGTTGTATGCATGATGTATGGTTAGTGGCTTGCATTTGTATTGTTTGTTCATTGTTGATAGAATGATAGGTGTTGTGTAATGACATTCTTTTGTATAAAAATGTCAAAAAGGTCAGAACATGTTTGGGTTTTATCATGAATGATGCGAATTTCGGGAATTTTACTATTTTTGTTTAATAGATGAAGCCTAATGCTGTTTTGTGATTTTTAGGTGATGTGCAGTTGTTTTTCATATAAACAGACTTAGTTAGCTAAAAAAATGTGTTAGTTGTGTGCTGGTTATATTATGTGTTGCCATTACAAGTATTTAAGGTGTAGTAATGCTATATGCAACTTACAGTTTACAGTTTATTGTTTATTGTTAATATTATTGCATGGAACTGCACAGGATAACTTATCATCTAATGCCTACCCTCTGTGTTTTTCTTTTTACTGCTTTGAAATTCAGAGGCATTAGGCATTACTCGTGATGGCAGAAGATACCTGTAGTGAAGAGTCGATACAACAGAGGACTGGTCTCTTAAAAGATCAAGTGCGCCTAGTTAAGAGGAAAGATTCGGACCGTTATGAGATTGTCTCTATTCGAGATAAGCTTTCATATGAAAAAGGTTTCTTTGTCGCCATCCGTGCATGCCAGTTACTTGCCCAAAAGAATGATGGGCTTATAGTAGTAGGGATTGCTGGTCCTTCTGGTGCTGGGAAGACTATTTTTACTGAAAAAATACTGAACTTTATGCCTAGCGTTGCTGTAATATCAATGGACAACTATAATGATGCTACACGGGTAATTGACGGAAACTTTGATGGTAAGCCTTTCTCTTGATGCGTATATTGGTACTTCTCCTTTAGGCTTGGCCTTGAGTATATGTGTCAAATAAGTTCTTTTTTTTGTTAAGTGTGTCATATAAGTTTTTGTTTGTAGTAAAGGAATTATATATGTGTAGGACGCTTTAGCTCTACTTCTTGTAAAGTTTTTCTCAATACCTCATATAATAAGGGGAATTTTGAATTTATGTTCTGAATCTCTAGTTCTTTGCTCAATGTTATGGGGAAAATTTGGAGGAGACGTACCATTAAGGCTTCAGCAAACTCTGTGCATCCAATCACCCTAAACATTAGTTGGATTAGTGATCTTTGCCTTGTCCATGACTCTTTTTTACCTTACGTCTCTCAGTACTTGGTGTCTAACATAGTTGGGATTTTTTCTGTTTTAAAATATTATTGAGCTAAACAGGATTAATGTCTATTTTCACTGTGTTCCATAGCTAATTCCTATGTATATGTTCTTAGAGAAAAGAAATTTAAGCCTGCCAAGTCATATTTGGATCAGTAAATTGAGGTCTTGTCTAGAATTTAAAACTAAAATATGAGTCCTCTTCATCCTTGTCTGCTCTTGCCATGTAAAGTCAATTATGTAACATGTTCTCAATATGAGAGGTTGTTTTATTGGGTTCATATATTGGAGCAGACCCACGCTTGACAGACTATGACACGCTGCTAAAGAACATCCATGATTTGAAGGCGGGGAAGCATGTAGAAGTTCCAATATATGATTTCAAGGCCAGTATGCGAACAGGATACAGGTTGGTATTCTCATGTTGCTTAAGGATATAAGTCATAATTTTCTATTTATTTTGTTATTTGTATGAGCCATTCAGTTGGTAGTTTCTGAGTTTTGAGTCTCAGATACCTTCAAAGTTCTGTGGATTCTCTCATCCGTTTGTTACACTTCATATCTAACCTCTATCACCTATATTGTAATTTAATTTTTTATTATTTAATCTTCTGCAATGTTAATATTATTTCATGAACTTGCTTCATCTATCAGAATATTAATTGGTTTAGATCATTTTCCAAACCACTTGTATATTTTTTGTGTATCATCTGAGGTCTTTAACTTAGGTCTTTGTCTTAATTTTACATCTTCTCACCCACAACTATATTTTGGTTTCTATGCTCTTCAGTGCAAATATATCCTTACTGGAATCATTAGATAATTTGGGCGTGTCTTTCTTATTTGAAGTTGGAGTTAAGTGCTTTATGTGTACATGTACTATAGCCCGAATGCTACTGGCAATATTACACTTTCAAACTACCATTTCATGATTTCAATACCAGATTTTACATTTCCTTATATTTGTGCACATTTCAACTAAATGTTTAAGTACTTTTTCTTTCAATTCTTATTTCAACAACTATATTTTTGGGTTGGGGAAAACATATATAATATAAATATAGCGCTGAATATGATTTGCACAAAAATGAAGTCATGGGATTAGCTAAAATAGACCAATTATAAACTTCGATATTGCAAGTGATAGTTACATGAGTGTAGCATTGCAAGTGGTATGTTGGCGAAAGTGCAGGTATATATGCACTTCATTCTTAGAGTTGACTATCTGATTGTATGTTCATTACTTCTCCATCATGCATTATGATTCTTGAAACTCACATTTCATGTGCTGAATACAGGACAATTGAAGTCCCGAGCTCCCGTATTGTAATTATTGAAGGGATCTATGCTTTAAGTGAAAAATTGCGGCCCCTCCTGGATCTTCGAGTATCTGTAACAGGCGGAGTTCATTTTGATCTTGTTAAGCGGGTTTTTCGGGACATTCAACGTGCTGGTCAAGCACCTCAGGAGATCATCCACCAGATATCAGAAACGGTTCACTCTCGCCTATCTAAGCTAATATTCTATATAATGTGATGACCCTCTCTATATCAGTATTAAAATGCATTCTGTTAAGCAGGTATATCCGATGTACAAGGCTTTCATTGAACCTGATCTTCAAACAGCACATATCAGAATTATTAACAAGTTCAATCCATTCACTGGATTCCAGTGTCCTACTTATATCTTAAAGGTTAGCTTCCATTCAGTTTTTGCTTATCGTGTGTGTTGGTGGGTTTCATCTAGCAAGTTTGCAAGTAAAGAACTTTGTCAATAACTACATTGTACTTACTCTCTTAGTCACGAAGGGATGTAACGGTGGATCAAATCAAGTCTGTCATGCCTGAAGAGCACACAGAAACTACCGAAGAGACTTACGATATTTATCTGTTACCCCCGGGTGAAGATCCAGAATCATGCCAATCATATTTAAGGATGCGAAATAGAGATGGAAAATACAATCTCATGTTTGAGGTTTGTCTTTTACCCTTGTTGTCATGTACCTCTGTACGAATTGTATATGCAATTCCCAGTCGTTTATAATAACATCAGAATGATTTGAAACGTATATGAATTCATCAGCACTGGAGAGTCAACAGTTCATTAACTAATAAAGAATGAATAGTTGTTCAAGAGAAACCGTCTTGCAGAAAAGCAGAATTTTAATTAAATTCTAAATTGAAGAGAAAATAATGTTGCATGTGAAGTGAAGAATAAATTAACTGCAAAAATATGGATCAACACTCCTAGCCCATAATTTGTATCATGATTTTAAACTCTCATATATCTGATTAACTTTAGATATGACTCTTATTGATTTTGTCATCTGGTAGTTACATTCCCCTCCCCCTTTTTCATGTCACGGATTTGCTTTGTATATTTTAAGTTATCCACACACATCTTTATATAATACCAGATGTACCATCTTAAACTAAAGGTAAACTAGTTAGGGGCATACTCTAGCTATAAAAAAAATTAGTCTTTTAGGTATATTAAGAGAATGTTGTTTTGATTAGGTAAAGGTCCAAATGTTTGAGCTACTTGTCAATGATTTGAAGGTAATACAGATTTCTTGTGAAGATGTTTGGCTATGTTGGGTGCGAGAAATAAATTAAAACTAAATCATTCTGCTTTTCTTTGTGTAAACTGTAGTTGTCAAGAAAGTTGAAGATTCCTCTACCAGGGAACTTGGTTAATGCTGCTAGTAGGGTCCTTAGGGCTTTCAATCAACAAGTTTTAGGTTTTTAGTATAAAAGTTATCCATGTACTTACAGAAAAATATTGGGGGTGAAATTTGCAACTTTAAGAGCAGTACTTATTATAGAAAGTTTTTCAGGGCCCTTTTCTCACCCGTAGGTCTCATTTTAATCACTGGCAGATTGGCTCCAGTGTATTTTCTTGATTTATGCTTTGTGGTGACGAACACTTGTTTCTGGGTTTTCCTGTAAGAAATTGTTATAAGATAAATTCTAACATATACTATCATGACTGATCTTAAGACTCTGCCCATGCTTCTCAAAATGTAGGAATGGGTTACGGATTCTCCATTTGTTATATCACCGAGAATAACTTTTGAAGTCAGTGTGAGACTTCTAGGTGGGCTTATGGCTTTGGGGTATACAATAGCAGCAATCCTTAAAAGGAGTAGCCATGTATTCTCTGATGAAAGAGTGTCTGTGAAAATTGATTGGCTCGAACAACTAAACCGCCATTATGTTCAGGTAATGGTTGATTTTTTTTGTCTTTTTTTTTATCTCCATTGCTATTGCGTGATTAAATGATTACTGAAGACTACATTTTAATCTCCATTCCTTGCCTTCTTAAGCATCAAAACTTGTGTTCCCATTCAAATGTCACATATTAATGTCATTGTCAACCTTTTTGATGTTGTAGCTTGGTTTTCTTTCTGTATGTTATGCTAATGTCTGTCTCTTTATTCTTTTAAAAAATTAACAGGTGCAAGGAAGAGATCGTGTAGTTGTCCAGGGAGTGGCTGATCAACTAGGATTAGAGGGTTCATACATTCCTCGTACTTACATAGAACAAATTCAGCTTGAGAAGATAGTAAATGAGGTTATGGTACGTCAAATTTCATAGCAGTGTGTGCCTCTGTCATTTACTTTATAAGATAATCATCCTAATCCATATATGTTACAGGCTGTACCTGATGATTTGAGGACAAAACTGAGCATAGATGAGGACCTGGGGTCAAGTCCTAATGATGCACTTTCTCGAACTTCATTAAAGAGGGTCACCATGAGAAATAAACATATTAGAAGGTGCAGCTTCTCTGCCTATAGAAATGCATAATTTAGGATTGAACTTGTCATTATTTAGGAGGCTGAAGCTGACATTAGTTACTTTAAAAGTAATCTAAGAATGGGATATGTAAAATTTACAACAGAATGTAGCTGTTTGCATTAAAATGCTTTTTGAGATCAATGTCACATGAGTTAAATTATAAAGCTATTTGGTCTAATTTGGTTGATTATATTCCTTCCATTTTGACACCAACAATAAATAATCAGATTAAAAGTTATATGCCTGTTCTATGTTTCAAGCATTAAAGAAGATCCAACTCTCAAGGCATGGGATGTGTGTGTGTGTGTGTGTCTGTCTGTCTGTTATTTTATAGTCTCGGATGCTTACGTCATTCAGACATTTATTTGATCGCTGAATTCATGTGTGTTGTCTGACTTTCATGTGCAGTGGGATGTCACATTCTTACTCAACACGGAGGGACAAGAATATATACAAGCTTACTAGTTTAGCCTTCAGCGGTCAAAATTATGATGACAGGGCCACAGAGTCGCCAGCAACCCTTGGAAACGAGGTAATTTTAAGGCAAATGTTTTCCAGGTGCTTGTTCTGTACTTCTTCATGGTGGTACCTCTCTGATATACCGTTTCTTCCTGTTCTTGAAGGGGGCCATCACCCAGCTCTCAGAACAAATATCTACACTGAAT
The DNA here is from genome assembly GCF_009905375.1 of Apium graveolens. Classification (NCBI taxonomy): domain Eukaryota; kingdom Viridiplantae; phylum Streptophyta; class Magnoliopsida; order Apiales; family Apiaceae; genus Apium; species Apium graveolens. The sequence goes on from NC_133651.1 coordinate 244,344,473, forward strand.
GATAGGATTGATGAGTTTTCATCTAAGATGGATGAATTAAATTCCAAGTTTAGCATTCAAAGAGCCTTGTCTAGCTCACAACAATCTGAACTCTGCAATGGATCAGCTCCAAACTCCTACCTAATCCCTGGTTTAGGCAACGGTTCCCGCAATGGGTCTGCTTTACTTTCTTCCGCTTCTTCATCTCAGCTAGCAAAGGAATCTGCCTTTATGGAAGAGGTACTACAACCAACCATATTTGCTGTTTTTTTTAATTTATATTTCTCTTACCCTCTTAGGAAACTTGTGAATCTTGATATGCACATGAGTCACCAATCTTCGTGTGGACACCAATCTCCTTTTCCATACAGTCTGGAAACCTTTTTGTTGTCATCTGCCTAGATTAATGCCTCAAATAAATTCTAAAACCTAATAACAAACCATGTCTAACTTCTAAGAGCTAAAATATACTAGTTGTTTTCTTTTCCCCAAACATTTCTTCTTTACCGGAGGTTGATTGGAGATTGTAATTATATGGACAGTATATGGAGGTCATTGTAATGATTTTGTGGCTATACTTTGACGCCTCTTGTTTTTTGCTTCTGTTAGAGCAAAGCTGATGGCTGTGTCAAATTTGGTGTAACAACTGTTATAATTTAGCAACAAAACATGATTTTTGGTGCTAAAATTGCACCTTGTCTCCGATGCATACTTCTAAAAATGGCTAAACTTGTCTCAAATTTAATTTTCTCAACGACCTCCACATTTATGCCTAAATATTTGAATGTTCCTATCTAGTTCCCTCTCTTCTTTCAAAATAGATGATGTGGCAAATATAGCACAACGCTATAGTTTCTTCAGTACATAACACAAACTATAGCAATATGCTATTTTAGCACAATATTTAGCACATAATTGGATTAACAAATTTTTGTTTTTGTGCCCTATTATAGATATAGCACATCATTGAAAATGCTTAATGTTCAACTGCTTTTTATAACATATAAGGCCTCTTTGACTATATTTTCTATATGGCTTAAGCTATCAGCATATGGATTCATTTGCTTTCCAATATGAAATTACCTTAACTTTGTCCGCTCCTTTCATTTTGATCTATTAATCTTTAAAACAGATATCATGCATTTCTCGTGGACAACGTCAAATCTTGCAGCAGTTGGAAAATCTTACCAATAATCTCCATAACTTGGGGGAGGTATTGCATCAAACAAAAAGTGTTCGGAAAAGCATTTTCGTTGATTTTGAGCACATTAGAGTTTCGGTGATCCTAACTTTGGCCATGGGTGGTGTCGGAATCTTCTTGTTTAGGGGCTGCATATGCAGAAATTGACCACCCATTAATTTGTTGACATACATATATGCACATTGCCTACATCTTTAGTCTACCTTAAAAAAATTCGAAAGTGCAACACAACCCTTCTGGTTCGGGAAAATTTGACTGCCACTGGTCTTACACAATATATGATTAGAGATGCTGGAAGCCAAAACTCCCAAATTCTCTTTAGTATCTGAGAAGAGTTAATTTTACTTGTTACTAAATTTTGTAAGTTTACACTTTACAGGGGTTTTCCGCAGTTCGGGAAAAATGTGTTTTCATGACAGTTCCATAATATATATTCATGTTATTCACAAGGGAATTTATTAGGAAGATGTTTATATATCGTCAGTCTAGAGAGAGTCCCAGCTGTCTGGACTGGAGAACCAAGTAGTAGAAGGTTTTAAAACTAGGGTGCATGTCACTGCGTCACGGGTATGCCAAGATAAGATGGGCATTGGCATGTCATGACGTCAATTAGTCAGGCATGCCTTTTCATGATTCGACATGCCTTTTCACTAATTTTTTTTATTTTTTAATAATTATTTTAATGTTAGAAATATCCAGAAATAACAAATATAATTTTAAAATATTTACATATATTTTAATATCTAAAAAGTTACTAATGTAAATGAGTATTATGATGGTATTTGGTTGTTACCGTCAACTAACTTCAATTTTATATTGAAGTTCACTGTATATTAGTATAATAATTATTTATTAAATTTTATTATATTTAATTGAGAAATGGCATGCCATTTGGGCATGTTTTTTGACAAATATAATATAGGCATGCCTTCGGGGAGTCTCGTGACAGGTACCCTATTTAAAACTTAAAAAACAGAAAATCTCGTTTTTAATGACAAAACACTTACATATCTATATCAAAATATCAAAGCTTGTATATATGCATATAACAAGGATTTTAATTCAAGTTGAACTTAACTCGAACTCGATATGAATCGCTTCGAAATTAGATTTCGAACATAATACCATGTGAACTTGACTTTCACTTTAAGTTACTCGGATTTTTTTATACCGCACCGATGTTGTCTATGTTCTATATTCATAGAAAATATTCTATAATGTTGTGGTATAATGTTGACCTTGTGAACCTACGGATCAAATATTAGAAAATATGTGGGCAATTAATTCTCTTCGTAAAGTAGAATGTCTGAAATGAAACCAACACCAATCAATTCAAAAGAATTTCTCCACTATTTCCCTCTTTTTCCATGTTCCGGAAAGTTGAAATATATTCAGGTTGACTGGTACCATTTTTTGTCATTAAGATTTGATCAATGACAACAGTAAGATATTAGGTTACTAGTAGAAAAGGTTACTTATTGGTATGTTTGCCTGATCAGCAAGATATCAGGTTTATGTCAAAATATTTCCTTTCCAAATTTATTAGATATTGCAATTATGTTCATACTTTACATGACAGAGGTTTTCAGAAAACGTATGTATATATATAGGTGTATATATATATCGGGACTTAATGAAGTATCTCGTAACTTCATTATTTATAATGATATTCAAAAATTTAATCTATTCAAATCTTGTCATGTAATCTCATCTATGTGATGAACTGTTGAAAGCTCATTATAACTTGAACGGTGGTAGTTCAAGTAGTATTTGGAAAAGATATAAGTATATTGGAGTATCTTGTAACTTCATCTTTTAAACTTATATCTAGTAAATGATTATCATATGCATAACAAAGATTTTCTGAAAAACGTTGAGACAAGGTTAGATATATGAGATCATCTTGCAACGATATTTTTATACAGTTATAAACTGGAACTCTGTGTATATTATACATGTCAGAGGATTTCAAAGATTGTGAAAAGTATATATATATGTATATATATATATACTGAATATTTTGCGACTTGGTCGCGTTAAGATATCAGCTTGGTTCATTTCTTTTGACCAAGACTTTCATGAGTAATATGAGTATGCTCATATATTGTTAATCAGTATACATATTATTTTGGTGGGCTTGTTGCTCACCCTTCCTTTCTTCTTTCATCACACAACATCAGATAGACAAGATGAACATGACCAAGCTCCCAATTCGCGAGCGGATAGGAAACGTTCCGCAGTTTCCTATAGGCGTTGATGTCGCTGTAGCTGAGGTAGGAGCTACCAATAGACTAGGCTTTCAACTTTTGATGTACCAGATTTATGTATATTTATGAATTGTAATAATGGCAAAGAAATGTAAATTTATTCAGAAACCCTTTTAAGGTGTATTGACAGATAATTGTGGAATAAAATGACTTGTGATTATTTTTGGATATTCACCTCTGAGACTATAACTTGTGGTGTGTGTGTTTATTGTGGGGTCACAGTACAGAGTAGTTGATTATTTATTAAGATTGGGTGTTATTAAGGGAAATGGAACTCGTGACAACCCGGATCCCCGACCCCGGATTTGGGGGTGTTACACCTATGAATGCTATGTCCACACAGAATATGAATGCACAGTTTGCTAATATGTCATTTGCACCTAATTCTTATTATGCTGCATTTAGTATGCCACAAATGCCATTTAGCATGCCTTACTGGAATAACATGTTCACTAATAGCATGCCATTCCCTGTTAATTATAATATGCATGATAATTATGTTGCAATGAATGGTTTCAAAGGCCCAACTCAAATGACTAAGAATGAATCTGATATCCCCAAGTCAAATGAGATAAAGCCTAAGAAACAGTAAAAGAAAGCTAACAAGGCAGGACCCAAGGAAACTTGGGTACCAAAATCAACTTGATTTGATTTTGATGTGTGCAGGGAAACATAAAGAATTTTAGGTACTTGGATAGTGGTTGTTCAAGATACTATCCATGTTTAAATTCGTTACGATCACACATTATTGACTCGGAGCATCGATCGTTTTTTGTTTAAAAAAACCTTCACTTTACAAAATTTGTTGAAGTCACTTATAGTTAGTTAGTTAGTTTTCTAAAAATTTATAATAAATAAGGTAAATATATTAAATATTATTAAAAAAATTAAATAAATCCGATTTTTATTTTAATTAATCCTTGATTTACTGATTAATCTACTCGGTAACTGAACTGATTAATACTAACTATCAATTTTATAACCATGCTTATAATTACAATTCACTTGTAGTATTTACAAGGATGCTTACAGATCGCTAATATTTAGAATGCATAAAAACATGCATAAAAACATATTCACTAGTTGGCCGAACATTTGAGAGAAGGGGATAAATAAGTCTGTAGTAAAAACATATTCACTTATAGTAATCTTTGAGTTTTTACTGAATTATCAAGTTTTTACCAGTTTTCAAAATTAGTGAGTTTATTTACAACTTACAAGTTTTCGAGCATATTGAATTTTTCTCGAGTTCAAAAAATTATCGGTTCATATCGAAATTTCTAGCTTTGGCTTAATTTCATAAAAATTATTCGATTATATTGTTTTCTTTTTAAATTTAACCTGGATTTTTTCCCTATTTCAAGTTTGGGAAAACTTCGAAATGATATACTTAATGATTCTGATGCTCAACTTTTGCCATTAATCAAATATTCTTTTAATCTTATTTATTCATACATATTTCATATTATATGAATATATTTTATCTTCAATACAAATATTGCATTTTAAGTTGTACATGTTGATATTTATAGTAATAAATATGGAAGTCTTTATTTTGCAATTACATATGTTTTATAGGCAGCGCTACCATAAGAGAGTGTATTCAATTGGGATTTTGAATGATTTTTATGGATTTTAGAAATCTTGGGGTATTCAATTTGGATTTTAAATAATCTTTTAAAATCTAAAAGTATTCAACAAGGATTGGAAAAGGTCTTTTAAAATCTGAGTGTATTCAATTTAGATTTTAAAAAGTCAATCAAAATTTGGCGGTATTGAATTTGGATTTTAAAAAATCCATCAAAATCTGATGATATTCAAAAGTTCATGGATTTTCTTTTATTTAAAAAAGTTGTGGAATTTGATGGATTTGCTAGTACATTTTTAATATTTTGAAATCTCTTCAAAATATATGAGATTTTGATGGATTTCTAAAAAAACTCCACAAAATCTGCAAGACTCTACAAGATTTTGGATCAACTCTATCAAAATCCACGAAAAATTGAAATCAACGAAAATCTTTTAAAATTCATAGATTATTAACAATCCTTTAAAATCTGAAATGAATACACCCCGTAAGAGTCGCTAAACATATAATAATAATTTAATACTCCGAAATTGCATGCTAAAGTGTCATCATATTATCGTTACCAGGGACCTTTGCGCGCGCTACGCGTGCTAGTAAAAAAAAATTAATTTTTTTATTTTTTATGATTAGCACCAAATAAATTATTTTACCATTTTTTTATAATTTGAATATTTTATTTTTCGCTGGAAATCATGGTATTGAGTTTAGGTAAAAGTATCTCAAATAATATTGTCTCGAATAGTTGCGACATGATATTAGTTTTATTTTCTTGTTGCTAATATATAAGAGAAAAACAAAAGTTTCAAATTAGACAATAGCATAAATTAATTAATGTGGTTTATTTTATTAAAAAAATGTATAGATACCAAATTGTGGCCAAATTGTCAATTGAAACATCTCCTATTCTTTTATCAAGCATCAAAAAGTTTCAGTTATTATTTTTACTACAACTACAGAGTAACCATCACTTGAATAAAAAACGGAGATATTATTATTATTCACCGGGTCCATTTTATTACTTCCTCCTCTATATGCACCCTTACATCATTGATTTTTTTCCACATATAATATTGTATATGATACTTTTGTGTATATTTTTAGGTTTGTTGAACATTAGTAATGAGTGATTAAGTAATTATTCGAATCTGATTATATTCATCCATGCATATTCTCCATATCATAAAATCAAATAGCTATTAATTAAACATATAATGATTTAACATTTATAGATGAACATAAAGTATATTTAAAACTTGGGGATTGAGTCTGAGTTGAAAAAATATTTTGTACCAAATGTTACAATCATGCATTTGAGCAATCCATTGAATTGTTAAACGCAAAACAAACATGTTGTAATTCAACTTCTACTTATAATACGCATATAATGTCTGTATTGTGACATAGGTATTTGATAAATACAGTTTGGAAGAAAAAATTTAAATGTTACATCCCATAGATGTACATATTTTTTGTTTTGTTAATTTACATGTAAAGTGTTTACCAATTAAACTGAAATAACCGAGTACGATCTGACAACGTTTCATGATCTTGTAGTGGAGGATTTGGAGAAGAACAAAATAGAAAATGGGCAAGATGAAGATGTAAACGACATATTTTACATTTGAGATACTAATGTAACACATTTATTTGTCCCAAACTTCCTTACAGTACTAAAGCCTTCTTTTTTATTGTTGTGTGTAGATGGAAAATTGAATGCTTAGATGTTACACGATACATCACTATTTTCGATCCTTATTAAGATGATAATAATATTATGGTACACCTATATATACATCTAAGAAATTCATAGTTAAACAAATGTATAAGAAATCCCATAATTTAATACCTGAGAAATATGATCTCGGACTATGTCAAATGAACTTTTTTAAGTACTGTTGAAATAAAATATTTAAGTTATGTATAAATAAAATAAGTTGTTTTTTTATTTTCCTTTTGTATATAGAAAGTTCTATGAGACCACTATTTTATCGTAGAGCTCAGAGACCACCTATGTTCTACGATCAAAACACTATAAAATATATTATTTTGTGAAGTATGTTTTATGAATATCCCCAATTCATTAAAATTATATATATATATATCTTAATATGTATATTTGAATTACTAAAATATATATTTAACAAAAAATGTGAATTAAAAAATAATGCAAAATTTTGCAGTTCACATTTTCGGTCATTACATTTTATAAAAATTAGATCATGTCAATTTTTTGCTTAATTTTTTTTCAATATTTTTGAAATTTGACTAAAATCAAAATCAGATATTTTTTGATAATTACTCGTCGTCGTCTTCGACGACACCTCCTTATTTTGTCACTAAAAAGGTATAATAGAGGATACACAATAATTTTAAAATTGGAATAAAATCAATATAAGATATTTATTAACAGTTTCTCTGCGTCGTCGGTCGACTCCTTATATTTTGTAACTAAAATGGAATAAAAGAGAATTACAATAATTTAGTAATTGGAATAAAATCAAAATATGTTATTAATTGAGTGTTTCTCAGCTTCGTTTTCAAGGACGCCTCGTATTCTATAACTAAAAATTATAGTAGAGGATATACAATAATTTTAAAATTAGAATAACATCAAAATAAGAAATTTATTGATAGTTTCTCAACATCGTCGAATAGGACGCCTCGTATTCATCAACTAAAAAGGTATAAAAGAGGACATATAATAATTTTGAAATTGGAATAAAATCAAAATAAGATATTAAATAACTGTTAATCGACTTCATTTTCGATGATACTTCATATTCTATCACTAAAAGGTATAAGAGATGATATACAATAATTTTGAAATTATAATAAAATCAAGATAAGATATTTAATGATAGTTTCTCAGACGGAGACAATGCCTCGTGTTCAACAACTAAAAAAGTATAAAAGAGGATTTACAATAATTTTAAATTGGAATAAAATTAAAATAAGATATTAATTAATTATTTCTCATTCTCGTATTTGACGATACTTCGTAATCAATAATTTAAAGGTATAATAGAGGATATACAATAATTTTAAAATTGGTAACCTACTAAACTAATCATGTTTGTGCTTATGCAGGGACAACCTACTAAACTACATAAGAAGCGAAAATATGTTATTCAAGTGAAAAAAGAAGAAAATTTTTACCTTTCCAAGCCAACATAACATCCCATTAAAATAAACTTGCAAGTTGAAACATGATAATACAGGTAATTACTAAATGATGCATAAATGAAGATGTTGGCAAACATATTAAATGATCATCCCACCAGCAATATGCTAAACTCTAGTCTCAGTTCTATACCTCTGAAAGAAGATTTTTTCTACTTTTTTTAGAAATATGGTTATTCACATTGCTTAATTTATTACTTGCAATAAAAAATTTATTGACGATCTCTTGGCGTCGTCTTCGACGACCTTCGTGTTCTGGAACTAAAAATGTATAATATAGGATATATTGGAATTGGAATAAAATCAAAATAAGATAATAATTGACTGTTTCCCGACGTCGTTTTCGAGCTCACCTCATATTTCATAACTAATAGTACAATAAAGGTTATACAATGCATTTTAAAATGAAATAAAATCATAATAAGATATTTATTGACAGTTTCTCGGCGTTGTATCGTATTCTGAAACTAAAATTATATAAAAGAGGTTATACAATAATTTTAAAATTGAAATGAAATTAAAATAAGATATTAATTAACTATTTCTCGGCTTTGTTTTCGATGACGCCTCGTATTTTATAACTAAAAAGTACAATATAGGATATACAGTAATTTTAAAAATTGAAATAAAATCACAGAATTGTATTTATTTACAATTTCTCATTGTCGTCAATGCCTTGTATTCAGCAACAAAAAATATATAAAAGGGGATATAAAGTAATTTTGAAATTGGAATGAAATCAAAATAAAATCTTAATCAATTGTTTTTCAGCTTCGTTTTTGACGAAACCTTGTATTCTTAGCTAAAAGGTATAATAGAGGATATACAATAATTTTGAAATTAAGATAAAATTAAAGTAAGATATTTATTAACAGTTTCTGAGTGTTGTCGAAGCAAAAATGTATAAAAGAAAATATACAATAATTTTAAAATTGCTTGAAAAAAATGAATTTTGAAATTGAAATGAAATTAAAATAAGATATTTATTGACAGTTTCTCGGCGTCGTCTTCGACGACGCCTCGTATTCGGCAATATAAAAGGGATAATAGAGGATACACAATAATTTTAAAATTGGAATACAATCAAAATAAGATATTTATTGATAGTTCCTACTTCCTAGGTGTCGTCTTGTATTCTCCAACTAAAAAGGTATAAAAGATGATACACAATATTTTTTGAAATTGGAATAAAATTAAAATAAGTTAATAATTGATTATTTTTCGGCTTCGTTTTCGACGAAGCCTCGTATTCAATAACAAAAAGTATAGTAGATGATATACAATAAATTAAAAATGAAATAAAATCAAAATAATATATTTATTGGCAGTTTCTCGACGTCGACTAAAAAGGTTTAAAAGACGATACACAACATTTTTGAAATTTGAATAGAATTAAAATAAGTTAAAAATTGATTATTTTTCGGTTCGTTTTCGATGGCGCCTCGTATTCTATAACTAAAAAAATATGATAGAGGATGAACAATAAATTTAAAAATGGAATAAATTCGAAATAATATATTTATCGACAGTTTCTCGGCATCGTATTCGACGACGCCTCGTATTCGACAACGGCTCGTATTCTGCAACTAAAAAGGTATAATAGAGGATACACAATAGTTTTGAAATTAGAATAAAATCAAAATAATATATTAACTGACTGTTTTTCGGCTTTATTTTCGACGACACCTCATATTCTATAAATAAAAAGTATAATAAAGGATATTCAATATTTTGAAATCGGAATAAAATTAAAATAAGATATTTATTCATAGTTTTTCATGGTTGTCGATTACTGGTAATCTGCAACTAAAAAGATATAAAAGTGGATATAAAATAATTTTTAAATTGATATAAAATTTTAAAAAAATATTAATTAATTGTTTCTCGACTTCGTTATTGACGAAACCTCAACTGTATAACTAAAAAGTATAGTAGATAATATATAATAATTTTAAAATTGGTATAAAATCAAAATAAGATATTTAACGATAGTTTCTCTGCTTATAATGCAACTAAAAAGATATAAAAGAGGATATACATGATATAAAAAATATATATTAATATAAAAATAATGTTATCGATACTATATTATAATAGTTGAAATATTAAAATTTTTCTAGTAGATCAGTATTTGTAATTGATTTCCATACTAATTATCTTTTTAACTAAACTATTTCACCTTTTCTATTTTCTCCCTTTTCAAAAATTACGGAGGCTTCTTTTTATAAAGTAAAATAAAAATATTATAATTACTAATAACTAACCAATTTTTCAGTTAATACATTGACTTTTCTATTTTCTAAAAAACGTTTCTCGTTTCCCAAAAATAATATAATTTTAATATATAAAATAAAATATTAATGAAACAAAAATGCATAAGTACCTATCTTTTTGAACTATGAAGCATTGTTTGTTTTATATTTTATAACCAAAGTATTTATGTTTGTAAACCCACGTGAGAAACGTATCAAAAACTTTTGAAAATTTAGGATTAACAAATTTCATATATTAATTTTTAATTCAAATTAAATACAAAAATAAAAAAAATGTTTACAATACACCATTATAACTTAAATTTACATTTAAATAAATTTACATTTAAATAATTTTACAATAACCTTTTAACTAAATCTTCACTTGTTATAGTTATAACAAATAAGAGAAATCATATTGTTCTCCTCACAAACTCCAAACCCAGAATTTAAGCTAGAATTAACTAATAAATTTGTATTTTATGTAATGAAATATTTGTTTAATAAATATTAAATAAATGAAAAAAGTCAAAAGTTCCATCTAATTATTTTTTATTAGAATCTAGGATAACTTAGATAACAAAAGTTCTATTAGTTTATACAGGCTTATTTTATAATATTTTAATCAAAATATTACATGTTAGGTAGATATTGTCATTAATATATATATATATATATATATATATATATATTAAGACTTTTTTATTAAATTCCTTGAAAACTTAACTTTAGACTTACTTTAAAAGGGAAAAAAAATTCAACAAATAGAAACAGTTTCTGTAACAGCATTTTGCAGAAATTGGTTAATTAGTATGAAACGATAATAATTTTTATATAAAATATTAAAATAAAATTACAATGCACTTTCGTTAAAATATTATGTCATAATTATTCATTTAAAAAGTAATAAATGTGAAGTTTTTTGTATATAGTATATTTGTACTTTTATTTGTTATATGATTACCAAAAAATTTGTAACATTTTTTATTTAAAAAACTTACTACATGCAGTATTTTCATAATTCGCTCATGAATAAAATGTAAGATAGTAGCAAATATATATATATATGGGAATTATCAAATACAAACTAAAATTAAAATAAAAACTAGAAACCAATTTAAGTCATTAGATCTACCTAATCTAATGGTTCCCCTAATCACCCCACCCAATTAGTATACACCCTTCCACACCCAATTTCAGCTTTTCCACTCTGTTTTTAATTTGATTTTTCCTGTCAAACCGTAAGTTTTTTTTAAAAATCCAATTTCACTATATTTTTCTACATTTCTCAACGATCGATTTGCATACCTTATGTGTTATATTTCGAATTAATTTTTTTTTAAAAATTATTTGGTTTCTAGTTTCTCTTTTAAATTGGTTTCTATTGTAGTAGCTGAAAGGAATATGTCTTAAGTCCAATCATGTATGAGGATTTATGAATAACTTTTCAATAATCTGTTTTGATTTCATTGATATTAATAAAAGACTTGTTTTTTTTTATTACGGGCTTTATCTATTTAACTGTTTAAATAATATATACCATAGTTTAGAGTGAAGCTTTTTATGGATTATGATGAGATCATAATAGTGAGACCTAAAAAGATGATAACTCTAAACTTAAATAGTTCCTGATCATAGGATTACTAACTGGTAATTAATAATCCGCAAAGATCGGTACATACTATGCTTGCTTCATTATGAACGATGTCTGTTCTCATAGACATTTGTGTGGTGACACTATAGCTAGTATGTAGGTGCTTATTATAGAATAAGTTCACTGAACATGACTCGCCCAGCTGAACAACTGATGGAGTTCACTCACGTGTCAGCAGTTGTTCACCTAGTGATAGTTGTACAAGTATCCTTAGACTTGAGGTCATCATAGTCATCTTGTGTACACTGAACTATACTTTGGTTTAGTTCTTAGTCTCCAGGGACAATTATTAGGGCTCTTCTGGGTATAGGAATTTGTACACGAAGATAGTGTATGATCAATAAAGGATCTACCCCTTCCAGTGAAGGAAGCGAATGTTCAAGGCTGATCCACTTATGCTAGTTCAGGAATCTCTGGCCAGAGTAAATGAAATTAGACAGGAGTTTCTAATTTGCATAGAACTACGCATAGCAAATGGTAAGCAAGTGATTAAATTAGATAGGCTTGACACGAAATCCATTCCTTGTATTTAATCGGGACATTGTAGGGTAGAAGGAGTTTATTGTACGGTAACTATTCACTGAATAGGTTCTTTATGTTCTAAGCAGTGAATTCATATTATCTGGATAGTCGCGATATGCTGAGAAGTATCCCTCACGATTTAGAATAAATGTGATTAATTAATTAATCATATTTAATAAATTAGAGAATTTATATAAATACTGATAAAATAGTTTTATTATTATTTATTTCTACTACCGGCTTAATATTGAACCTACAGGGTCACACCATAAAAAGAGAATGATTTAATGGTGGAGGAATTAATTAATAATGGGTAATAATTATTTATTTGTGAAATAAATAATTAATTGGCAAATTTAATAATTGATTAAATGAGATTTAATTGATTATAAATTAATTAAGAAAAGTTCTTAATATTATTAATTAAGGATTTAATTTTTGGAAATTAAATCAAGAGAGATAATTATTTCTAAAGTGTTTAGAAAAAGGATTAATAATTAAAAGGTATTTTAATTATTAATGAGAATAATAAATGGGATAATAATAATATTATTTATGGGAAAATTTCAGCTGAAAATTTTGCCTATAAATACACTATTATAGACCCTAATTTTATTCTAACCCCATCGGAACCCGAAAACCCAAAAAGTTTGGAAAACCCAATTCTCTCCACCTCCTTCCTCCTCCTTAACATCGTTTTCTTGGTGGATACCGGTGGAGTGCTTCACACTTGAGGAGCAACTGCTAAGGATCTCTGATCGTTGTCTCCGAATTATTTTAAAAGGTTAGATTCGATCCCTCAAATTTTTATTCACGATTTATATGCTTTTATTTGGATTTTGTATGTGTAAAAGTGTTTTGCCATGCCCCCGCTGAGATTAAAATCCAACAATGGTATCCGAGCATAGGTTGTATGCATATAGATCTGTGGTAAAAATTTCAGAATTTTATGTGCTTGTATGAATTAATTATGATTTTTACAAGTTATATCATGGATTAATTTTGTCTGATGAGAAATCGTTTCTCAGAATAATTTTGAATGATGATCTGGGTTCTACAAGTGTTGTAGATCGTCTGGGTATTTTTTCATAATTTTAGGCTGTATAGATTTTTTATTATGAATTTTTGAAGTTTTTACAATTAAATTCGTAATTAAATAATTATATATATATGTATAAATTGTTTGTATGTATATATCTGTGTTGTTGCTGCTGCTATTAAAAGAGAACAGACAATGTCTGCTGCACGGAAAAAGACAGAAGTCAGATGTACGGCGGCACGGGTTTCGAGAAGAATGGCGGCTGCTGAAAAAAAAATAGGGGTGTCACGCATTCCATGAATGCGTTACACACCTGTGGCGTATTCACGGAATGCGTTACACCTTTTAAATGGCTTAAAAGGCGTGTAACGCATCACCGGAATGCGTTACAGGGCTTGTAACGCGTTCCTGTAATGCGTTATAGTCCGTTTGTTGATTTTAAAATTGATTTTCTGGGAGTTTCGTAACTCCGTTTTAGGCGTGCAATATACCGTTGGATTCGTTTTTCCGAGACGGATCTAATGGAGTGATCAATTTTAGTTTATATAAAAGTTTTGAACTGTTTATATTTCCATGAAGTGTTTTAAAGCTGTTTTTGACTGTTTTAATTGCTTTTAAATGCTTCATGTGATACATAGAGATGTATAATGCTTAGACTAATGTGCTAGATGATGTAACATGCCTACCTTGATGTTTATTCATGTTGATATATGTGATATATGTGTAGTTTATCATGCGATGATAGATTTAGGTGAACTTAAATAAACATAAGGCGTTTGTTAGACAACCTAGTATAATGAAATTGTTTCATAGCCTTAATAATAATATTATGAATACAATCATGCGATTCTTGTGTTTATGAAACACGTAATTGAATATGAATTTTCGATATGAGAGAAAGGATGATTCTGTCAACAACAGATTTCTATCTGTAAGAAAGGGTTATTAAGTGACGTCTCTTGACAATGCTCCACCCGATCTGGGAATCATCTGATTATTGATTATTGATTTGAAATATTTAATTTAAAAGGAAGAATCTCTTTATAATATGATTATGATTGTAACGTAATATAATCCCTCTAAAATTAAATAATATCAAGTAGTAATTGGCCAATGACACAACGGGCTTGTGTCGATCATAGCCTTCCAACTAGGGGTGAACAAAAAACTGATCAAACCGTAAAACCGACCCAACCCGCCCCTTATTTCGGCCGATGGAGCCGAACTATCCAAAACCCGAATTTTAATTGGTTTAATTTTTTGTCAACCCGAATATAATGGGTTGGGTCAAGGTTCAAAAAATTTAAACCCTTATTAACCCAACCCAACCCGATTTTTTTATTATAGTATTATTATTAGAAAATTTAATTTATGTATTTATTGTAATAAATAATATATTTGAAATAAAATAATTATTTTACGGGTAACACGCCGTAAGTTATTGATTTTAAACTAGAAGAGTACACGGTACATATAATACCCAATAATTTTTATTTTCTGTTAAATTATGGGGTACACTTCAACTTTTGATTAAAAATATTTGTAATTTTGACTCTTAAAAATATTTAAATAGTTTTATTCGAGTTTTAACCCAAACCAACCCGAACCAACCCGACCCAATATATAAAGGGTAGAGTTGGGTTGAAAATAATTTTTTCGGTTAACGGGTTCATTTTTTAAAAACCGAATTAATTGGGTTGGTTCGATTTATTACTTCTAAACCGCCCAACCCGACCCGCGTTCACCCCTACTTCCAACATGATAGAAAGTAGTTCTTATTTTTAAATAATTGTCGTTTCGTGCCACAGCCGAGGGCTTTGATTTCGGCATAAGAAATACTTGTCTATTACATAGAGATGTGTACATTGAATAAGAATCTGAAGGTCGTTACGTGCCACAACCGTGGGCCTTTGGGGACTGATTCAATTGTATGGAATGTCGGGTTAGGCTTGACTTAGAATATTGAGTTTGTCGTGCCACAGCCGTGACTCAATTATTCAAGAGGCTAAAGTTTGATTAGGGAATAACATTAGATGTAATTGACAATAGTTGTCTGCCTATTGAACATTACATGGCGTTTCGTGCCACAGCCGGGGTTGTGTAATGGAATGTAGGATCCCTATTCCCACTAGCATTATGAATGCTTATTTTTCACGTAGGGGGTTGAATAAATTAGATAAACTAGTGGGAGCCACTTATGAATAAAGACCCGATTCATATAGTGTTTTTGAAATGAAATCGAATATTTGCTAAGTGTTGTTATGTGTTTATCATTTACAGATTTAATTTGTACGTTATGTCTTCTGCACTATCACTCAGGAGCATACTAGATGCTCACAAATTGACTGGTCCTAGTTATGCTGACTGGCTTCGAAACTTGAGAATTGTTCTCAGGATTGAGAAGCTGGAATACGTGATTGACTCACCTAAGCCTACTGAACCTGCTAGTGATGCACAGAATGATGAGCATGTTGTGTATCATAAGTGGATAGATGATGCAAATGTTGCTCAATGCATCATGCTAGCTTCCATGAACATTGAGCTACAGAAGCAACATGAGCATATGGATGCTCACACTATCCTCATGCATCTACAAGGGTTGTATGATGTGGCGGGAAGGACAGCTCGATATGAGATATCGAAGGAGCTGTTCGGTTGTAGGATGTCTGAGGGATCATCTGTGAATGACCATGTACTTAAGATGATCAATTTGATTGAACGTCTTGGACAACTTGGTTTTGTCATGGATGGGGAGCTGAGCCAAGACCTGGTCTTGCAATCGCTTCCGAGTTCATTCTCGCAGTTTGTTGTGAACTTTCACATGAATAAGTTGGATGTCAGCCTGCCTGAACTCCACAACATGTTGAAGACTGCGGAATCGAATTTTCCCCCTAAGAAGAGTTCTGTTCTTCTAATTGGTGAAGGTTCCAATCCTAAGAAAAGGAAGAGGAACCCTTTCAAGAAGAAGAAGGTAGGTGAGAAAATACCGGTTCCACCAAAAGCAGAAGACCCCAAGAGCAAAGTTGTTTGCTTTCACTGTAACAAGGTGGGGCACTAGAAGAGGAACTGCAAGGTTTACCTTGCAGAATTGAAGAAGAAGAAGGGTAGTGAGACTACCGCTTCTGATTCAGGTATGTTCATGATAGAAGTGAATATGTCATTAAATCAAATTTCTACTTGGGTATTAGATACCGCCTGTGGTTCTCATATCTGTAATTGTTGCAGGGACCAAGGAGAAGTAGGACTCTTGAGGAAGATGAGGTGATTCTACTGATGGGAAATGGAGCAAGAGTTGCTGCTGAAGATGTAGAATCATTTCATTTACATATGCCTACGGGCAAGACTATTGTTTGAAATAATTGTTATTTTGTTCCCTCGATTGTGAGGAATATTATTCCCATGTTAGACTTGGCTGGATTTTCATTTATTATTGAGAATAATGAATGTTCTATTCTTAGAGATAATATTCTTTATGGACGTGGTGCTTTAAATAATGGTCTGTATGTATGTGACATAATTTATTTCAGATTGAACAAACTAATAAAAGAAAAGGGATGATGAAAATCTCACTTTATAGTGGCAGTGCAGTCTCCATTTAGTAGACATGGAGAGAGGGCTGTAAATTTGCTAGAAATGGTACACACAGATGTATGTGGACCAATGTCTACGCAAGCCATGGTGGATTTTCATACTTCATTACTTTCATAGATGATATATCTGGATTCGGATATGTGTTTGATGAAACACAAGTCTGAGGCCTTTGAAAAGTTCAAAGAATATAAGTATGAAGTGGAGAAACAACCAAACATAGTATTATAACTCTTCGATTAGATCGAGGTGGTGAATACTTGAACGGAGAGTTTCTGGATTATCTCAAAGTAAATGGTATAGTCTCCCAGTGGACTCCTCCAGATTAGTATCTGAAAGGAGAAATCGAACTTTGTTAGACATAGTTCGGTTCATGATGAGCTATGCAAATCTTCTAGTATTCCTATGGGGTTATGCATTGGAAACCTCAGCATATTTACTGAATAAGGTGCCTTCCAAAATCTGTTCCTCAAACTTCGTATGAGATATGGAAAGAAAGGAAACCGAGTCTTAAACACGTTAAGATTTGGGGATGTCCAACTTATGTCAAGTAAGTTGACCCAGATAAGATGGAATATCGATCCGGAAAATGTAGTTTTGTGGGATATCCTAAAGAGACTTTAGGGTATTACTTTTGCACCGATCATCGGGTGTTTGTCTCCAGACATGCTACCTTCTTAGAAAAGGAGTTTATCCTTGAAGGAAACAGTGGGAGCAAAATTGAATTTGATGAAGTTCAAGAAGCACAAACTACTACAGATCGAGTGGAAACACCTGTTCTGACTGAACAACCTTTTGTGGAACAGCCCATTCATAGGTCAGGGAGAGTGTCTCGCCAACCTGAGAGGTATTATGGCCTTGTCATTGAGAATGACAATGAGTTGTCGATCATTGATGATGACGACCCTGTGACCTATAATGAGGCTATGAGTAGTGTTGACTCAGAGAAATGGCATAGTGCCATGAAATCCAGAATGGAATCTATGTATACGGTATACAAAAGATAGATTATAGCAGATGGCCAGGTGGAGACCTATAAGGCCAGGCTTGTGGCAAAAGGATTCAAACAAAGGAAATGGATTGACTTTGATGAAACCTTTTACCTGTAGCCCTGTTAAGATCAGTTCGGATTTTGCTTGCGATTGCTGCTTACTACGACTATGAGATATGGCATATAGCCAGATGGTTTTCTTTCCAAGGGAAATGAAAGCCTAGTGTGTAAGCTACTGCGAACCATATGTGGTTTAAAGCAAGCTTCTCGAAAGATGGAACATTCGTTTTGATGAGACAATCAAAGAGTTTGATTTTATCAAAAACGTAGATGAGCCATGCGTCTACAAAAGGGTTAGTGGGAGCGCGGTAACATTTCTTATATTGTATTGAATTAGAGTTGACACACATAACAACATAGCAGACCCACTCACAAAGCTACTTTATGAAAGTCACTTTGATCGTCATAAAGACAAGATGGGTATTAGATACCAGAGTGATTGGCTTTAGTACAAGTGGGAGATTGAAAGGAATATGTCCTAAGTCCAATCATGTATGAGAATTTAGGAATAACTTTTCAATAATCTGTTTTGATTTCATTGATATTAATAAAAGACTTGTTTTGTTTTTATTGCGGTCTTTATCTATTTAAGTGTTTAAATAAGATATACCATAGTTTAGAGTAAAGCTTTTTATGGATTATGATGAGATCATAATAGTGAGACCTAAAAAGATGATAACTCTAAACTTAAATAGTTCCTGGTCATAGGATTACTAACTGGTAATTAATAATCCGTAAAGAGACATACTATGCTTGCTTCATTATGAAGGATGTCTGTTCTCATAGACATTTGTGTGGTGACACTATAGCTAGTATGTAGGTGCTTATTATAGAATAAGTTCAGTGAACATGACACGCCCAGCTGAACAACTGATGGAGTTCACTCACGTGTCAGCAGTTGTTCACCTAGTGATAGTTGTACAAGTATCCTTAGACTTGAGGTCATCATAGTCATCTTGTGTACACTGAACTATACTTTGGTTTAGTTCTTAGTCTCCAGGGACAATTATTAGGGCTCTTCTGGGTATAGGAATTTGTACACGAAGATAGTGTATGATCAATAAAGGATCTACCCATTCCAGTGAAGGAAGCGAATGTTCAAGGCTGATCCACTTATGCTAGTTCAGGAATCTCTGGCCAGAGTAAATGAAATTAGAAAGGAGTTTCTAATTTGCATAGAACTACGCATAGCAAATGGTAAGCAAGTGATTAAATTAGATAGGCTTGACACGAGATTCACGCCTTGTATTTAATCGGGACATTGTAGGGTAGAAGGAGTTTATTGTACGGTAACTATTCACTGAATAGGTTCTTGATATTCTAAGCAGTGAATTCATATTATCTGGATAGTCGCGATATGCTGAGAAGTATCCCTCACGATTTAGAATAAATGTGATTAATTAATTAATCATATTTAATAAATTAGAGAATTTATATAAATAATGATAAAATAGTTTTATTATTATTTATTTCTACTACCGGCTTAATATTGAACCTACAGGGTCACACCATAAAAAGAGAATGATTTAATGGTGGAGGAATTAATTAATAATGGCTAATAATTATTTATTTGTGAAATAAATAATTAATTGGCAAATTTAATAATTGATTAAATGAGATTTAATTGATTATAAATTAATTAAGAAAAGTTCTTAATATTATTAATTAAGGATTTAATTTTTAGAAATTAAATCAAGAGAGAGAATTATTTCTAAAGTGTTTAGAAAAAGGATTAATAATTAAAAAGTGTTTTAATTATTAATGAGAATAATAAATGGGATAATAATAATATTATTTATGGGAAAATTTCAGCTGAAAATTTTGCCTATAAATACACTATTATAGACCCTAATTTTATTCTAACCCCATCGGAACCCGAAAACCCAAAAATTTTGGAAAACCCAATTCTCTCCACCTCCTTTCTCCTCCTTAACATCGTTTTCTTGGTGGATACCGGTGGAGTGCTTCACACTTGAGGAGCAACTACTAAGGATCTCTGATCGTTGTCTCCGAATTATTTTAAAAGGATAGATTCGATCCCTCGAATTTTTATTCACGATTTATATGCTTTTATTTGGATTTTGTATGTGTAAAAGTGTTTTGCCATGCCCCCGCTGCGATTAAAATCCAACAGTAGCCTCCTATATATATTTTATTCAGTATATTAAATATAAATAAAAATTATTAACATAAAAATGAAAGCTTATTTTTACATGAACTTTTTTTATTTTTTAAAAGATTTCTTATTTAAATTATAGTTCTATTTATTAACATCTTCCAAACCAAAAAAAAGGGTATCCTATCCTTGCTGCATCATGGAAGTCTTTATACAGCAATTACATATGTTTTGTAGGCAACGCTGCACTAAGCCAATATCCAACAGTTGTGATCCAAAAATCCAAATTTGGATCATCAACTGATTCAAATTTGACCAACTCAATAGTGTGATCCAAATATTTGATCCAAATTACTTTTTACATATAATAATATATAAATTTCATATTAAGCAATTTTATCTTAAATTTATCATTTAATCATTATTAACAATTCATATAACATTTCATTAATTAATTAAGTCAAAAAAATTAATACAAATAAAAATATTAAAATTATGCACTTAATTCACGAAAAACACATTTATTGCAATAATTAACATACAAAATATCATTGATACACACTAATGTTCCGAATTAGTATATTTTTCTCACAAATGCTCAATTAATGCATCTCTACGTGCAATATGTGCCTCTTTATTTTTTATCTTTAAATTTTAATGAAATTATGTTTTCTCATTATTTTAAATTTTATTTTTAAAATAAATTTTGTTTGCTATTAATTATATTCAGTTATTAATTATATAATTAAATAATCAAAAATAATTTAAAATCTCATAAACTACAAATAACAAAACCATTATTTTATATTAAATCAAGTGATCCAAATTTGGATCAGTGAACAGTAGTGATTGGATCACTAATTTGGATCACCATTTGGATCACTGTTGGAATGGAATTTGGGACAATCTACCCCAAATTTGGATATTTGGATAATTATATTAGATCGAATAAGTATATATAATAATAATTTAATACTCTAAAATTGCATGCTACAGTGTCATCATATTATCTTTATATTTGATAATTGTAAAAAATATATTTATATAAAGTCAGAATAGGAACTTGTCAATAAATTAATCGAAATGGTAAGCGAGATACCATACATATTTCTATATTATTAAAATATCTAGCTCTCTTTTATCAGTCTTTTCAATTTCTTCTCATTTTTGAAAATTTAATTTATAAAAAATTAATGACAAAAATTTCGTAAAAGTTTTTAAATATGTAAGTTTCACACTTTTTAATTTTGCAAAGAAAAGAAGTTAATAACTAAAAAATATCAGTTCAAATTTTTTAAATTAAAACTAACTGTATAAACTAATTATGAGACAGTATAATGGAATAAATCAAAATCTCATATTAGAACTAATTTAACATAAAAAATTACGAATTTGCGAAATATAATAATAACACAACAATGGTGTAAAATATTAAAGAACTAGCAGATTGAGTGATGAACACAAACTAACAAACACATAACTAATTAAAAAAGGTAATCTACCCGAAAAATAAAAGTAATCTAATTAAAAAAGGTAATCGACCCGACAAAAAAAAATCGAGTTCACCGTGACTCAATTCCAGTTAATAATTCGATCCGAATTATGCCCCCATTATAACCGTCATTATAACACTGGTTGGGCAAGATAAAATGCTTCATGCTTATATTGCAAATATTATCTTTCGAGAATGCTTATATCTAAAACAATGCATGCACAAAAAAAGAATATCAATAGCAACTGCAGAAACTGAGATGAAAAATATTCAACAAGTAATAATATAAGCCACTGAACAGAACAGCATTAACGAAACAAGTTCAGACAGATTCAACAAATAATGACTTCAACAAGAACTAGAATGCAAGAATGAAACCAACACCATGGTAATCTGCCACCTACCATATGATGGCCTTATTTATTGTAATAAGAAATCAACGGTAAAAGCAAGTACCCTAAATTTATTGATACTCCTTTTCCTCTTTCCAGCAGCATTTCAAAACTGATCTAGGAGATTCACATCTTTCATTCTTAACAAACTTCTGGTAAACAATCGAACCATCCACCCCAAGCTCTTCACAAGTTCTCTCTTCCATACAATACCCCTTGATATCCACAGAGCTGGTCTTTTCAAGTAGTTCAGATGCAACATCTGCTTGGAGAGCTATAGATAACTCCCTGGGTTCGAAACAGTTTAGAACCCTGCAGATAAGCTCGTCAAGATTGACAGATTTTGGATCATATCCAACGGCTTCAAAACTTGCATAGCTGAAACCATCTTCAGGTGTAATGTGAATGGTAGAGACAGCAGGGCCTTCAATTGCATTCATGGAATAACCACATGGATCAAACTCAAAATCACATATCTCCGAATTTGGAAGAATATTTCGGATGCCAGAGTTACTAGTCATTAGAGTTGCTGAGCTTGAATTGGTTTTATAGAAGACAGATGCTTTGTCCCTGTCCAGAGATGTCATGCACATCTCCATTGTATACACAGTGTCAAGAGTGTGCACAGATGCAGCACAAGCAGAGTACACATGCCATTTCTGCTGCTTGTCAGAGCCACCCATAATGTAAGCCTTGCTGCCTGAGCCAAGATTTCCAAAAAAGCTATCAAGTACAGAAACTTCCTCTGAGAAACTACGATGAGGGTAGGACTGAGCTCCAGGGAAAATGAAACAGCCACGAGTATACCTCACAGATCGTACTGTAAGGGAAAGAGAATCAGCTAACTTTAAGATCGGTGGGATGGACTTCAGCAATTTCGTCGTCCCACAAGTTTTGATGATTATCTTGTAAGCATAAACAAAGAGACTCGACTCAGAGAGAACATAAGAGTCAACATGCTCATTGGACAACGATGCAACGATAGTGCATTCAGCAGGCCCTAATATCTCATCCAGTTGGATTTTGGAAAGGGTGCGCAAACCCTTCCCTTCAGGATCAGCAAAGATGCTTGGGTTAAAAAATGAGATTTCGAGCCTCTTTTCAAAACCTTCAAAACCAATTGCAGAGACTTCCGACATGTTTTCGGAAAAATTATCAGCCACAAAGAGAGCAAACAAGAAAAAGGTTGATAATAGAGGAAAAGGAGTGAAGAGAGCAAATTCAGAATTGAAGATCTAAAACCTAACTACGCACGTCAACCGACGTGATAAATAAACTTAATTGGGGTATATCAGGATGGTTTGCGGGCACACTGCAAAAAATAATTAAAACAATATCAATATGTGTAGCTAAAAATATCAGAAAGAATCACAAATCTGAGAAGGATGTAATCTAGGTTTGACAGCCAGAAACTTACGTTTGAGTATGCAGCAGATTTGAACTTCTTTATTCCACCGTTAGGCCTGACGTCTTCAATGCTGTATCCAAGAGGAGCTTCGTACAATTGGGATTTACTAATACTACTACTAGACTTTTTCCCACCTTTTGTCTCCATTAAAACATTCAGTTTTCCTGAGAGATAAATTGAGAAGAACAATAATATTAGCACTTGTAAATAATCACTTCAGAATGACCACAAACCAATAGAAATAAACAAATGAGACAAAAATCAGGAACCAGCAGCTACATTTAAGTGAAAATTTCAGTTGTTTTCCTACAAACAGTCAAAATAGCAATAACCAACAAACTTGCAAAAGTTAAACCATTGTAGTTCGTAGCGACCAGCACCTCGAAACTTTTATGAAATCCACTTTCAAAAAATCATAATATAAGCAATTGAAATATCATCAATCCGGTGGCTATGCCAAATATACAACAAATTCTCGACAAGCCAAATAACGATTATAGGGGGCATCAAACATCTCCTTACTTTCACACATGAAAACAACTGTAAAAACTACAAAGCACGTCATGTAATTTTATACCATTTTACTTTACTAATTTCTACTCATCCAATAATAATCAAAACTTCAGGTTCTCTAACCAAAACACGTAAGAGAATTCATATAAAAAATCATTTTATTCGCAACAAAGGAAAAAACAAACGCATATATAACTAAGTCGAAACAAAACCTAATTACATGAATTGACCTAAATAATAAAAAAAATCTCATTATAAACCCTAGAAACATACAAATACATACAATTTTCAGAAACTGCAAATTAAAAAAAAAGAGAGGCAATAATGGAGATCTGAGATACATATAAGAAGCATAGAATTACTTACAAATATTCAACTAAATATAATTTCAGATCGTTCGTCCCCAAAAATCACAATCTCCCTGCAAAATCAATACATAGAGAGACTTACAATCAACATTTATATTTAAATACAATAAATTGAATACTTGTGTGTGTACATGACATCTGTAAGTGTGTGATTATACTTACAAGCTACAGATACAAAACTGATGGTGAGCGAGAGAGAGAGAGCGAGGCTTGCAAGTTGTGAGCAGTTGCGATGAGAATGAATATGGTGAGCGGCTGTATATGAATGAGCAAGGGTTTATATAGCCCCTTGCTGGGCGTAAAATAAATGCCTCTTGCTTTTCTTCATTTTGAAAAATGACTAAAATGCCCCTAGTAAAGTCGAGAGCGTGCTGCCCAAGTAACTTTGATGTACGGATATTTCGGACTTTTCGTAGTATCGGCCTTAGAGACGCACAAAAGACCCACCGGGCCGGGTTTTGACCGGACCTTAAAAAACCCGGTCTTTGACCGGGCCGGGCCGGGCCGGGCTTTCCGGAAATGTCAGAGCTCGTTTGGGCCCTCGAGGCGGGCCTAACCGGGCTTTTTTCGGGCCGGATCGGATCGGGCCGGGCTTTTTTTTTAATTTAAATCGGATCGAGTATTATTAGAGATTCCGAAGAATATATGTGTTAGCAAATAGATCATTGTAAAAATGTATTAGTTTACATGGAATATTTTATGAAAACATTATTTCGTTGAAAACATTTAAGTTCGGCAAAAAATAAATATGTTTATAGAATAATATGTTTTATCATTGTTATGATAACAATGATAACAATGATATCAAAATATTCATAATAATGATATCCAAATATATATAATGTACTGTTATGGATTAAAAACTAATATATATAATTGATGTATTTAGTACTAAGGAACGTGAGCTACAAGGCTCGATTTGACTGCTCTTGTGTTTCGTGACTCAATCTGCCTTAACAAGATGCCTACGTACCTTGCTGATTGCCAAAGATCAAGTCAAAAAACGCAGTTCTTATCTGTGGGATGAGGCCCATTATATAGATGTGGGAGTCCTTGACATGGACTTGGTATAAGAGACTTGATGATCAAGTCTCTGACTTAGGATAGACTTGGGAGTCCTAGGAAGCTGATTCCTTACCCCATGAGGTTCCTTGGAGGCCAATCTACAAAGATTTATATCCCCACTAGGACTTATCTTAATAGCTGTTTTTCTCCCTAATTTATTAATTATGAAATTAATAAATAATCAGGGCTTTTGGGCCTTCTTTGTTCCATCAGGCCTGATCTGGTCCATCAGGCCTGATCAACGTATTAACCTTTCAGGTCTGAATATCATACATCTTCTTATTGAGTTTCACAGCCCAATCTTGTATAATTAATGTAATATCAGGATTTATTTATCCCTATCATTTGCCCCCCAACTTTTGGGAAATATTGATTAGGTTTCGCAAAAGTTAAGTCCATTCGTTCCCTTACAGGGTTTCGTTTTTGAGTAAAGTGTGGAGTGACCTACACGTTTACCACGATTTACTTTTATTCCTTTTATTCAGGAATTATCTTAACTTTCAGGGATTTTTCCTTAATTTCCAGGAATTTTTCCCTTTATTCTGGGATTTTTCCTTAATTTCCTGGACTTTTCCCCTTAATTTCTGGGATTTATCCTTGATTTTCTGGATTTTCCCTTAATTTCCAGGAATTTTTCCCTTTATTCTGGGATTTTTCCTTAATTTCCTGGATTTTTCCCTTAATTTCTGGGATTTATCCTTGATTTTCTGGATTTTCCCTTAATTTCTGGGATTTTCCTCAATTTTCTGGATTTATTCCTTATTTCTGAAAATATTAATATTTTTCAGAAAATATTTCAAGGAATTTCCTTATTTTTCTGTAATTTTCCAGGAATTTTCTTTTTTTCTTCATTTTTTTTCCCTTTTTTTTTCTTTCCTTTCTTTTTTCTTTTTTTTATACAGATTTCGACCAGGAATCCTATTCGACCAGGATCCTGGTCGAATTAACCTTCATTCAGCCCTGGTCGAAGGCTTTTCGAGGAGAACCCATTCGAGAAAGAATCCTGGTCGAATTTCGGCCAGGATTTCTCCCCCCCCCTTTTTTTATTATTTTTCGAGTAGGAAACTTCTGTTTCGGTCAGGATTTCCATTTTTGACCGAATTAACCCCCTTTTGGTTGCCCAGGTCGACGATATTTCGAGCTCGAGGATTTCGACCAGGAATTCTTCACACTTTCTGGTCGAATTGGTCCTGGTCGAATTAAGGCCTTTTTTTACCCCTGATCGACAGGGTTTCGACCTCAAGTTATTCGACCAGGATTTCTTTATGTTTTCTGGTCGAATGGGTCAGGAATAATTATTATTTATTATTATTTTTTTTGGCATATACTTGGATTTGGGCCCTTATATCCGGGCTAAACTCCTTTTACCCTGAAATTGGGCCAATGAATTGGACTCGTCTGGGCCAACCTTTTAATGGATTATAACTCGGGCCTATTTTCTCATTGGGCCTATTTTCCACAGGCCTTTCAATTGGGCCCCTAGTTCTGGGCTTTTAATTTGGGTCAACATTTTGGGTTTGAACTTAGGCCCATTGTTTTTAGCTGTGCTTCTATTTTCTAAGCTAAGAAGCTTCTGGAATTTTGAGGAATTTTCCCAAAACTTTCTGGATTTTTCTAGAAAATCTTCTAAATTCTTCCAACATTCTGTAGATCATTCCAGAAGATTCCTGAACTTGGGCCCAAATGGGCTTTTCTAGGCCCATTTTCCCCTCTTTCCTCCTATATAAAGGTGGGGGGGGGGAGTGTTCTCACTCACACTCTTCACTCCTTATTTCATACATTTCTAAAATTCTCCAACTTTCTCCTCTCTCAACTTTCCTCCCTTAGCTTCCAGCCTTCTTCCTTTCAAAGTTTCCAGGCTTTTTCAGCTTTACTAATGGCTGACAAGAGTTCCGAGAGGGCGGCCAAGATAGCCTCTGCTTCAAAACGAGGTAAGGATATCGAGATCCGTTCTTCGTATATGTCTTTAATCAATATGATTAACACTAGGGGGATGAATATCCCTCTACTGCACATCTCGATTCTTTTAATCATTGTAACACTTGGCACAACATTGATTTCGATAAACTAAATGCACGTTATAATGTCCTTCCTCCTCTTAGATTAGTTCCAGTCTCTGGTGGTGACCGTACTTGCCACTGGAGACCCGACACTCTCTTTATTTATACAGATGCCCTTAATGCCGGGCTTAGGTTTCCTTTCCACCATTTTATTCCTCATCTGTTAGCTGATTTACAAATCAACCCGTGTCAGCTTCCTCCAAACGCTTGGAGGAACATTTTATGTTTTATGGTCTGCTGCCTTAGGGAGGGTTTTCCCCTTTCCGTAGATGTTTTTAGGAAGGTCTTTCAGTGCTATAATAGCTCTTCCAGTATTTGTGGTTGGGTCTATGTTAAGCAAAGGCCCAAAAGTAAACATATCTTTAACAGCGCCTCCATTCCCGACAACAACCAAAATTGGAGGAATAGTTTCGTTGGGTTACGTTGGGAGAATGGTGACTGGGGCACACTCTTCCGATTTTCCTTCGGGAAGGTCAGTGATGGTAGCCTCAAATCCATTCACTTAACTCCTGAGGAAACTATTATTTATAATGGGTTTACTCAGGACGACGGCACTACTACCAGCTGGACTCTCTTAGAGGAGTTCTCCCTCATTCACGTGGGACTATCCTCTGTTTCTCAGCAGGGTATTTTTCTTCCCTTCTCAACTTTATTTCATTTCATGCATTATTAACACCACTTATTTTGTTTTTTACCTTGTCTTGCAGCTGCTAAGGAGATCAATGAGGACAATGTTCCTCCCATTAAAGAGACTACTATGATGAAAAAAGCTCGCCTTGCAGGCCTGGACACCCGAGGGAAGGCCACTGAGCCTAGCTTCTTGAGAAAGCACAAGGAGCCTATGGGAGAGGCTTCAACTGAGGGGCTGAGGGCCACAACGCTCCCATCACTGCTACTGTTCCTGCTGCTGCTGCTACAGGCGCCTTTCAGCCTCTGTGGGGATTCCGCCGAGGGGATACCGTGGTTGGATCCACGAAGCATGTAACACCCCCAGATCCGGGGTCGGGGATCCGGGTCGTCACGGTCTTTCTTTCCACAATATCACTTCACTTAATTAATAATAAATAACCTTATGCTGTGACCCCACACTAACACACACCACAACCCGTTATAGTCTCAGAGATGAAATTTAAATAAGTACAAGTCTTTGAATCCACAATTTAAAAGTTATTACAACCCAAAATGATTACTTGATAAATTTACAGTTAATTGCCATTATCTGCCATAAGTTATAATTATACATAATTGATTCTCAAAAGTAGATGGTCTGATCTACAATAGATCTACCTCTGCAGCTATAGCAGCTACAACATCAACGCGAAGACGCGGGACGCTTCCCACGCGCTTGCGCTGGGTCTGCTGGAGTCTGGCCATCTTTCCTAACTGTTGTTGTGTGATGAAGAAATAAAGCAAGGGTGAGCAGCAAGCCCACCAAAATAATATGTATAATGATTTACAATATATGAGCCTACTCATAATACTCATGAAAGTCTTGGTCAAAAGAAATGAACCAAGTTTGATATCTTAATGCGATGAAGTCGCAAAATATTCAGTATATATATATATATATATACTTTTCAAAATATTGGAAGTCCTCTTCCATGTATAATATACACAAAGTCCCAGTGTATAACTGTATAAAAAAATATCGTTGCAAGGTGATCTCATATATCTAACCTTGTCTCAACGTTTTTCTGAAAATCTTTGTCATGCATAAGATAATCATTTACTAGATATAAGTTTAAAAGATGAAGTTATAAGGTACTCCAATATACTTATATCATTCCCAAATACTACTTGAACTACCCCCGTTCAAGTTATAATCAGTTTTAAAGGTTCATCACATAGATGAGACTACAAGACAAGATTTGAATATATTAAATCTTTGAAGTATTATTGAAGGAAATGAAGTTATGATATACTTCATTAAGTTCCGATATATATATATATCCACATATACATCTTCTTTATACAGTCCCTGAAAACCTCTGTCATGTAAAGTATGAACAGAGTTTGCAATATCCAATGAATTTGGAAGGAAAAGAATTTTGGCATAAACCAGATATCTTGCTGATCAGGCAAAGATACCAATAAGTAACCTTTTCTACTAGTAGATGGATGAATCCCCCACCGGTCATCACCCTGGCCACATAAGGACCTTGTGCTGGATCGCCACCCGGCCTCTTACGCGTTGATGGACTGCCACCCAGCCACTTACACTTTCATAGACCGTACCCCGGCCTGTCGCTTATGCCGACTCAATTAGATGGGCTTACTTCCCGAACATTGGGCAAGTAATCAATTCATTTACCAAAACTGCAACCTCGTTGCGAATATAAAATACACCACAGAGCCGGATTCCCCAGGTTTTGAGCGAGTATTTAAATCCCCTTAAAAAAGGAAGATCTTAAATATAAAAATGAGTTTTGGGATCCGCTCTGACTTTAAAAATCATTTTGAAGACTCGAAAACACTTTATAGAGTGTTTGGAGTAAAGCTGATTTAATGAAGTAAATCAGTCCCCAGAATATTTAGAAAATGACTGAATATTATTATTTAAATAATATTCCCATAAAGAATAATCTTTATAAAAATAATTGAAGTAGAAGTATTAAAACTTATACTTGAAACGAGTATTAAATAACCAAAGATATACTTATATGAAAGTATTATCTTTATTTGAATAATCGAAAATAAGTTTGATTATTGACACCTTATTCTTTAATAAAATAAAGAATATACCTCAGCAAATAATCGGAGTCATAGATCCTCAAATGAATATTCAAATAATATTCATTAAATAATATAAACTGAGTCATAAGCCTTCGAATGAATATTCAAATAATATTCAATAAATAATATAAAAGAGTCATAAGCCCTCGAATGAATATTCAAATAATATTCAATAAATAATATAAAAGAGTCATAAGCCCTCGAATGAATATTCAAATAATATTCAAATAAATAAATAAAAGGAGTCATACGCCTTCGAATAATATTCGAAATAATATTCAATAATAAAATAAAGTTAAAGTTATCGAATAAACCTTATTCGATTAATAGTTTGGAAAACTATAACCATATATATATATATATATATATATATATATATATCCATATCCATATATACAAAATCTACTCGGGATCCTCGACTCCCGGTTTTAGAAAATATTTTCACCTTTGGGTCCCTATACTAAGGGTATATGCAAGTTACCGCTATTCTCTAGCATAGGTATTATCAACTGAACCAACAGATATATATTGCAAGAATACGAAACATGCATGCATATATATACCATATCAGCATGCATCAATATATCGCAACATTTGCTAATTAACCAACATGCATCTATCGCAAGATAATGCATATACATATATTCATCACAACAACAGTATAACGGGTAGAAAACTTGCCTGAGCGACTGGGGGTGATAAAAGGCTCGGGACGAGTCTGGTAACCTATAAACAACAAGTAAGTTGGAATTAAACCAAAGTCACTTGTAAATCTATACTTTAACTAACTTAGACTCTAACGCTTGTTTTGCGCTTACTGATTTGCTTAAGTCACCCGGGTACCCTCGGCTCCACCATTTTTAATAATTTAACCTTTACGAGTTTTAAGGCGATTCCTTCGCGAGTGTCTTACCAACTGCCTAACACACTTACCATAAATGTTTCATACATTAATTAACCCTTTTTGGTCTTTAACCTATGTTTCAAAGTAAGGCGAGGGGAAAAGTTTTGTTCGCGAAACGCCGTTACTTGAAACGGTCGTTTCTCCTAAACCGTGCATCGGAATCGAACGAACTACATATCAAAACGAAGCTCGTAACATGAGATATCTAGACATGGCAATTGTCATAATTTAGCAGGGGGTTCTCGGGTCCTAATGTTATGCACAAAAACAGTCTAAAGAAAATGGGACGTTACGACGGCTATGTTTACGCGATTTCCAATATTTTAAACCATTCAAAACCATCCCAAATCAACCTCAAATCCAACATACAACCAACATCCATCCTTATCACATCATAACAACCTCAACCAATTCAATTTTAACATTCATACTTATGCCTAAGCTTAACTTTAACCATACTTAAGTTCTTTTAATCAAAACCACAACATTTACCATTCCATTTCACTACCATTTCAAATCCCAAACTCTAATCACAACAACAAGCTACAATATCATCCTACTAATCAAAATCATCTTATAATATATAGGAATCTAGGGTTTGGAGATGGTATACCTTCCTTGAAGTGGTGGGAGGAGCTAGGAAGCCTTAAGAAGCTTTGAGAAGTCTTAGGAATGCTTGGATCTTCAAGGAAAACAAGAAAAACTTCAAGTTAAGAACTTGAAAACACTATTCATTGTCTTCTTCTTTGATTAAATGAAGAAGATTGAGAAGGAATTAATGGCTTAAACTCATGATATAGCCCTAACTAAGCATGAAGATGATTAGGGAATTAACTCACCAATTTAGGAGGCTTGGATCTTGAGTTTTTGAATTCTTGCCCATTTGCAATAGTAAAAAGCCGAGAGCATGATGAACCAAGCCTTGGTTTCTTTTTGATTTTGATGAAAATGATTTTGCTTGGCTTGGTTGGCTTTTTTTTGTGTTTGATTTAGTTAATTACCTTGTTGCCCTTGAATTTGTGTGGTTAAAAAGCCACCACACCTCCTTCCTTCCCATGTCATGCTTGTATCACCTTGCACATGTCATAATGCTCCCACTTGTCCACACCTTGTGGTTTGATGATGTCACAATCCCTGGCTTCTTGTACAAGCTTGTCTCTTGGTCACTTATTTGTTTTACGGTTCGCTTATCTTTCGTTCTCGTTTATCGTTTGAGGGATCATACCCGGGATCTTATTACTTAGGTTCCCTTAACCTTTCTCAATATATTATATTCCTTTTATGATCCTCTCCTATAATCCTTTAATTTAAATCCTTTTTATCCTGTTACCTTATACTCAATTCTCTCCGTATCTTGTGGATTTCCGGGAAAAATCAAAGTGTTCGGAATTGGATTCTAACGATCTTTACATACACTTATATACCACATAGAGTACTAATAATATCCCATAAGATCAATAACAGAACCCCTACATAGCGTGGCATGAAAAGTTTTCTCGTTCAGCAAAAACACTATTCATAAGGGTTTCAAAATTTCTCAAAAATTGGGGTTATTACAGTCTCCCCTCCTTAAAAGGATTCCGTCCCGGAATCAGATAGAAAACAAATGGGGATACTTTCTTAGCATTACACTTTCTAACTCTCGAGTCAATTTTCCCACATTGTGGTTCTACCACCAAACTCTGCCTAGTTTGATAATCCTTCTCCTAAGCACTTGTTCCTTTTCACTCTATAACCCTTCCTGGTTGCTCCATATAGGTTACGTCGGGTTGCATATCTATGCGCTCATATGCCTCTATTTATCTGGCATCTGAATTACACTTCCTTAACATTGATACGTGAAACACGTTACGACCTGCTACAATTTCGGGGTTAGGGCTAGCTCATATGCTAACTTCCCAAACGTCTTAATATATCCAAGGGTCTAACAAATTGTAGACTTAGCTTTCCTTTCTTTCCGAACCTCATCAATCCTTTCCAAGGGATACCTATATCATTACTAGGTCCCCTATTTCATACTCTTTATCCTTTCGTGTCAAATCAACATACTTATCATGTCCATCTTGGGCTACTACCAGCCGTCCTCTGATTAGATCTATCATATCCTTGGTCCTTTGGACTACTGCGGGTCCGAGCATCTTGCGCTCTACAACTTCATCCTAACATAAGGGAGATCGACATTGTCTTCCCTCAAGGATCTCATAAGGCGACATCTCAATAATGACATATGATCTATTGTCGTAAGATAACTCAATCCGAATTAAGTGATCATTCCAAATTCTTTCAAGTCTATTGCACAGACTCTCATTATTGCTTTTAGCATTAGAGCTTCTGCTTCTTAATACCCATTCTTTTCCAGTTCGTAATCGCTACTACCTTCCGTTCCTAATATTATACTGGTTATACTTTTGCTCGTTAGCGTTCTATAACCTTTTAATAACCACGTCAACCTTAGTATCACGAATGTGTTCCCATTCCGCATACTACCACCACTTTATTACTCCTTTTTCAGTTGTTTCTATTTTCCAAAATTTGATCAATCAAATAGAAGTAAAGGAATTTGTTGAGAGATCACTATGATCATGAACACTTGTTATATCGCATAGTTAGTACAGAAGGTGGCCAGCCTTTAGTACTTGACAAGCAATTAAACAATAGCTGGTATCCTACTCGGCTTCTATCACACAGATAGATAGTCATTCGGCAATACCTCCCCTTTTGGAAGGGTTGTTCTTCTCAGCTTACATGAAATGAAAAGAAGAGAAAAGAACGAACTGAAGAGAATTTTATATATGAAAAAAATATACTGCCACAAAATATCTGGCTTGGAACCTACCTCTGAACTATAGAGGTTTGTCATAGGAGAACAAAACATATACGTATTTATATCAGCATCAAGCATTATAGCCTCGTATTTCCCATGCCTAAATATTTTCGCTATCCCGTCCATCATTCTATGGACCCACACTCTTCCTCGAGCTTATACATAATCACCTTTGAAACTCCCTCGACATCGAAAATCGAATCTGGGATCTCATTCTATATATCACCGTTACTAGGATTCTATGCTCGCACCGCAACCTTCCTCGTATAATAATACGACTCTCTATTGATAAGAAAGAATAATTATTCACTAGGTAGATACTCTACTTAATTAGTCTATCAATGATAACTTATACACTACCACGACCCGATTAGGGGTACTCAATCTCAACACCCATTCCAATACAACTCTCATGGTTGTAATCAGCTCACTACTCGCAGAATCATTGCTGCCTTACTATGGTCCACCACTGACCTACTGTCATCATTCACTTTTCCATAAAATCTTAATATCTAACCATACGGAGTCCATACATGTCGTAACATAATCACCATTCCTGATTCATGAAGAACACTCCTGATCCTGACATACATACATGACATGAAGCAGATAAAATTACAGAAGAGTTTCCATCAAAGCAACGATAGCAGGTTAATACCATTCTAAATCATATGCCTTAAATAGAAGACTTACTCAAAGGTTCGTCTAGTCCTTTTTGAAACATGGTCCTGGCTTATCTCAAGATAGTATCTTCTGATATAGATAGCCCGCTCATGGTGATTACACGAATTAAACCTTTACCAACTACTATTACGGTTGGGTATTGCACAGTCATCAGAAGGAATGTCAATCTTCCAAACCATAATTCAACCTTCAAATTTTTAACCATCATCACTGTATTCTTTTGGCACACGCGCCTATAATTATCCTCTTACCTTTAAAGTGTCGGCCACCTCTTTGGCCTTTCCTGATAGTAAAATTTCCTTACAGTCAATGTCATTTTAACCACCTCCAAATAAATTTTCTACCTTATATCCGATCACTGCTTGAGTGAAGATGTTTTCCTTAAAATCAGATGGGAAAAAGAAAGAAAAAAAATTATCACCATTTTTCCATAAGTTATTGCCTCAGTCTTTAGAGGCTAATCACTGTCAAGACTGACTCTCAATCATACTTAGAACATTTTTTTTTCTTAAGTCCTAATTGCCCTGAACAATTTCGACCATTACTGGTTCGATCCATACTTTCTCGTGGTTTAACACGTGCCCCACTTGGCATCATTATAATTACATCATATTTCCTTTATCCACATTTCTATTCTTGAGAATTTTGAATATTACCTTTTTCCTTATAAAACCTCTAAGGTTATCCTTCAATCGTTCCTCCTGTATTCCCTAGATACAGGGCATATCACAATACCGTTTACTAATAGTAGAACCATTGTCTATATACTTCTGCAAAATTTCTCCACTGATTCTTAAAGGTTGTTGTTACCTTAACCCTTTCCCAATCATACTGTCAAAACTCATACTGTCCCTATTAAGGGTGACATGCCAACCTTTTTGCAGTCCCCTAGGATTTATTTTAAGTTACCAATGTTCTATCCTTAATTCCACCTTTAAAAGGTACCTGCATCCTTCCACGAATAAATCAAGTCATATTTCCTTGATAGATTATCATATTCATCATTCCCACCTCGATAGTCTATACCTAACTTCATAATAGCATCCTTATTCAAATTGAGGTCAATTCATATGGCCTCCAAAAGATAACAACGGTTATCCGCTTGTCTTGCCTAATTTGGTAACGATAACAAGGATGTTCTGGAAGATATTGGTCGTGTTCAACGTGAACTTCTTCTTAATAATTCCTTATTTACTTTTGTTGTTTATCTCAACAGTCACCTCAATGTTGGGATATCTTTCATACCTGGCATCTCCCTTTCTGGGTATCAAGCCACCGGTCTTACATTTCCCATTCTTGAAGGTCACTTCCTTCATCCAATTTTCTTAATTTCTTACTTTCTTGTCTCCTCAGTCTATCCGCGTCTCATTATTTATCCTTCGAATTACCTCAAGGTTTCCTCGAATCCTCCCAACTTAAAGGGGATAAAATATACATAACTCTTATGCCTTCAACCATCAATTTTAACTCATGGTGAATCACCCTCATCCTG
Source organism: Apium graveolens (assembly GCF_009905375.1). Classification (NCBI taxonomy): domain Eukaryota; kingdom Viridiplantae; phylum Streptophyta; class Magnoliopsida; order Apiales; family Apiaceae; genus Apium; species Apium graveolens. Next base: position 244,380,845 of record NC_133651.1, read on the forward strand.
ACGATTACATACTCTTCTATTTCTATTTCTACGAGTCTTTAGGGTTTCCTCATACCCAACTCCCTTATCATTCCTCAAACTCTCTTGCCTTTATATTCCTTTCTCTTATCGTTATTTCATGAACCAACACAACATAAGCATTGATTTTAAACATCCCGTCATTCTGGATTCGTGTCTTCAGAACGAATCTTGATAACTTTTACAACTTAGATTCATAATTCATCATACTCGTCTGCCTTTGTTCTGGCTCTAAAGCTTTTACACTATTCCATAACCTTGGGAATTACTTTCCCGAAAACAATTGGCTGAACTTTAATCAGTTTATTATAATCTCTTGCTCCGTGCCTTCCTTGGCCTTTCACCAGCGGGTGGTCTCTCTCTTGGGAGGGTAAGTGACAAAAACAGTCTTTTGTGATTCGTCAATCATTTAGAATCTCAAATAATTCCTATATTTCCTTTAGCCAGGCTCTTTCCTCGGCTGGGTCAGCTTGTTCCATGGAACTCTGAGAGCTTAGCGACTTAAAGGTCCTGAAAGAATTTCTCACCGCACTGTCTCCTCAGGGTGGTGGTTGGGGATAATAGTCTAAGTTCTTTTTAGACAGGTCCATAAATTGCCGTATAGGAGTACCGTCTCGGGTCTCCTTTCCTTACTCAACTTTCTGTTTCCTTAGTATGAAATGTTTCATCCTACTCCCCATAATTGGGGTCATCTTTTAATTTAAAATCCTTATTTTCCACTCCATTATGTCATGGGTTCCTTCTATCTTGATGGCGACCTCCCTGACTATCACGTTCAGGGTTTACTCTAAATCTTATTCCTCAAACTATGGCTCTCATCTAAGTTCTCATCCTTACGCTCTTGAACTTTCGGAACCCAAATTCTATAGGAATACCTCATTATTCCCTTATCATCTTTCTCGATATTAATCTTTTATCTAATTGTTGGCTCCCTACCTTCATTCATAACTTTTTCTGGCACAATATGATCTTTTCCAATAATTTGGGTTGTATTGCAATCTCAAACAGCTTTTCGGTACCGGCTCCGGTTACCTTCACTTCTATTTCCATTTTCTCAAAATCCCTTATAAACTCTCCAAAAGACATTATCATCTCGAGTCTCTCCTTTTTACTAAGGGCATCAGCCACCATATTGGCTTTCCCCGAATAATAAAGAATCTCCCAATCATTATTCTTGATTAGCTCTAACTGCCTCCTCTGGCATATGTTGAGCTCTTTCTACGTGAAAATGTACTAGAGCACTTATGGCTTAGGTAATTCTCGCACTTCTCTCCATACAAGTAGTGCCTCCAATCCTTAGGGTAAAACTATTGCCACGAGCCTAAGCTCATGAGCGGGGATATCGAATTTCATATTACCTTAATTGTCTTAACATGTACGCGATTACCTTACCGTGCTGCATAAGCACGCACCCTAAGCCCTTGTGCGAAGCGTCACTACACTTCACAAAATCTCCTTTTCCATCCGGCAATGCCAGCATAAGGGCCATCACCAACCTCTGCTTCAGTTCTTGAAAGCCGTTCTCGCATTTCTCTGTCCATTCGAACTTCTCAGTCTTACGAGTAAGCCGCGTTAAAGGGGCTACTATCTTTACAACTTGAACGAACCTCCGGTAATGACCGGCCAATCCTACCTCTGGTAGTCGACCAAACCATGGTCATCAATTCATCAGTGGTCCTTTATCCAATCCTGTCAGGATCCTCCATGGGATCCTCCTCAACAACTATCCCTTCTAGGATAACATCCTCAACCGCTAAATCCTCAATATCAACATCATCCGGTCCTGCATTAGGACACTCTATCGGATCCACAATCCGATCTCCAATTAGTAATAAAATATCATCGCGATGTTGCTCCTCAACCTCAGGGTTCGGAGTCCCGCTACCATATACGATAACGAACTACGCTCCTATCACGATATTTATAAGGGTTCCCATAAGGGTTTTAATTGTCAGTGCTACGTTAGGTAGCCCGACTATGAACTTGGCAAGAGTTCTTATTATCTTAGTTAACTTATTATCTTAACGTCCCATCATCTCTGAGGTTTATAACGCTTCGCTCTGATACCATTTCTGTAACACCCCCAGATCCGGGGTCGGGGATCCGGGTCGTCACGGTCTTTCTTTCCACAATATCACTTCACTTAATTAATAATAAATAACCTTATGCTGTGACCCCACATTAACACACACCACAACCCGTTATAGTCTCAGAGATGAAATTTAAATAAGTACAAGTCTTTGAATCCACAATTTAAAAGTTATTACAACCCAAAATGATTACTTGATAAATTTACAGTTAATTGCCATTATCTGCCACAAGTTATAATTATACATAATTGATTCTCGAAAGAAGATGGTCTGATCTACAATAGATCTACCTCTGCAGCTATAGCAGCTACAACATCAACGGGAAGACGCGGGACGCTTCCCACGCGCTTGCGCTGGGTCTGCTGGAGTCTGGCCATCTTTCCTAACTGTTGTTGTGTGATGAAGAAATAAAGCAAGGGTGAGCAGCAAGCCCACCAAAATAATATGTATAATGATTTACAATATATGAGCCTACTCATAATACTCATGAAAGTCTTGGTCAAAAGAAATGAACCAAGTTTGATATCTTAATGCGATGAAGTCGCAAAATATTCAGTATATATACATATATACTTTTCAAAATATTGGAAGTCCTCTTCCATGCATAATATACACAAAGTCCCAGTGTATAACTGTATAAAAAAATATCGTTGCAAGGTGATCTCATATATCTAACCTTGTCTCAACGTTTTTCTGAAAATTTTTGTCATGCATAAGATAATCATTTACTAGATATAAGTTTAAAAGATGAAGTTATAAGGTACTCCAATATACTTATATCTTTCCCAAATACTACTTGAACTACCCCCGTTCAAGTTATAATCAGTTTCAAAGGTTCATCACATAGATGAGACTACAAGACAAGATTTGAATATATTAAATCTTTGAAGTATTATTGAAGGAAATGAAGTTATGATATACTTCATTAAGTTCCGATATATATATATATCCACATATACATCTTCTTTATACAGTCCCTGAAAACCTCTGTCATGTAAAGTATGAACAGAGTTTGCAATATCCAATGAATTTGGAAGGAAAAGAATTTTGGCATAAACCAGATATCTTGCTGATCAGGCAAAGATACCAATAAGTAACCTTTTCTACTAGTAGATGGATGAATCCCCCACCGGTCATCACCCTGGCCACATAAGGACCTTGTGCTGGACCGCCACCCGGCCTCTTACGCGTTGATGGACTGCCACCCAGCCACTTACACTTTCATAGACCGTACCCCGGCCTGTCGCTTATGCCGACTCAATTAGATGGGCTTACTTCCCGAACATTGGGCAAGTAATCAATTCATTTACCAAAACTGCAACCTCGTTGCGAATATAAAATACACCACAGAGCCGGATTCCCCAGGTTTTGAGCGAGTATTTAAATCCCCTTAAAAAAGGAAGATCTTAAATATAAAAATGAGTTTTGGGATCCGTTCTGACTTTAAAAATCATTTTGAAGACTCGAAAACACTTTATAGAGTGTTTGGAGTAAAGCTGATTTAATGAAGTAAATCAGTCCCCAGAATATTTAGAAAATGACTGAATATTATTATTTAAATAATATTCCCATAAAGAATAATCTTTATAAAAATAATTGAAGTAGAAGTATTAAAACTTATACTTGAAACGAGTATTAAATAACCAAAGATATACTTATATGAAAGTATTATCTTTATTTGAATAATCGAAAATAAGTTTGATTATTGACACCTTATTCTTTAATAAAATAAAGAATATACCTCAGCAAATAATCGGAGTCATAGATCCTCAAATGAATATTCAAATAATATTCATTAAATAATATAAACTGAGTCATAAGCCTTCGAATGAATATTCAAATAATATTCAATAAATAATATAAAAGAGTCATAAGCCCTCGAATGAATATTCAAATAATATTCAATAAATAATATAAAAGAGTCATAAGCCCTCGAATGAATATTCAAATAATATTCAAATAAATAAATAAAAGGAGTCATACGCCTTCGAATAATATTCGAAATAATATTCAATAATAAAATAAAGTTAAAGTTATCGAATAAACCTTATTCGATTAATAGTTTGGAAAACTATAACCATATATATATATATATATATATCCATATCCATATATACAAAATCTACTCGGGATCCTCGACTCCCGGTTTTAGAAAATATTTTCACCTTTGGGTCCCTATACTAAGGGTATATGCAAGTTACCGCTATTCTCTAGCATAGGTATTATCAACTGAACCAACAGATATATATTGCAAGAATACGAAACAGGCATGCATATATATACCATATCAGCATGCATCAATATATCGCAACATTTGCTAATTAACCAACATGCATCTATCGCAAGATAATGCATATACATATATTCATCACAACAACAGTATAACGGGTAGAAAACTTGCCTGAGCGACTGGGGGTGATAAAAGGCTCGGGACGAGTCTGGTAACCTATAAACAACAAGTAAGTTAGAATTAAACCAAAGTCACTTATAAATCTATACTTTAACTAACTTAGACTCTAACGCTTGTTTTGCGCTTACTGATTTGCTTAAGTCACCCGGGTACCCTCGGCTCCACCATTTTTAATAATTTAACCTTTACGAGTTTTAAGGAGATTCCTTCGCGAGTGTCTTACCAACTGCCTAACACACTTACCATAAATGTTTCATACATTAATTAACCCTTTTTGGTCTTTAACTTATGTTTCAAAGTAAGGCGAGGGGAAAAGTTTCGTTCGCGAAATGCCGTTACTTGAAACGGTCGTTTCTCCTAAATCGTGCATCGGAATCGAACGAACTATATATCAAAACGAAGCTCGTAACATGAGCTATCTAGAAATGGCAATTGTCATAATTTAGCAGGGGGTTCTCGGGTCCTAATGTTATGCACAAAAACAGTCTAAAGAAAATCGGACGTTACGACGGCTATATTTACGCGATTTCCAATATTTTAAACCATTCAAAACCATCCCAAATCAACCTCAAATCCAACATACAACCAACATCCATCCTTATCACATCATAACAACCTCAACCAATTCAATTTTAACATTCATACTTATGCCTAAGCTTAACTTTAACCATACTTAAGTTCTTTTAATCAAAACCACAACATTTACCATTCCATTTCACTACCATTTCAAATCCCAAACTCTAATCACAACAACAAGCTACAATATCATCCTACTAATCAAAATCATCTTATAATATATAGGAATCTAGGGTTTGGAGATGGTATACCTTCCTTGAAGTGGTGGGAGGAGCTAGGAAGCCTTAAGAAGCTTTGAGAAGTCTTAGGAATGCTTGGATCTTCAAGGAAAACAAGAAAAACTTCAAGTTAAGAACTTGAAAACACTATTCATTGTCTTCTTCTTTGATAAAATGAAGAAGATTGAGAAGGAATTAATGGCTTAAACTCATGATATAGCCCTAACTAAGCATGAAGATGATTAGGGAATTAACTCACCAATTTAGGAGGCTTGGATCTTGAGTTTTTGAATTCTTGCCCATTTGCAATAGTAAAAAGCCGAGAGCATGATGAACCATGCCTTGGTTTCTTTTTGATTTTGATGAAAATGATTTTGCTTGGCTTGGTTGGCTTGTTTTTGTGTTTGATTTAGTTAATTACCTTGTTGCCCTTGAATTTGTGTGGTTAAGAAGCCACCACACCTCCTTCCTTCCCATGTCATGCTTGTGTCACCTTGCACATGTCATAATGCTCCCACTTGTCCACACCTTGTGGTTCGATGATGTCACAATCCCTGGCTTCTTGTACAAGCTTGTCTCTTGGTCACTTATTTGTTTTACGGTTCGCTTATCTTTCGTTCTCGTTTATCGTTTGAGGGATCATACCCGGGATCTTATTACTTAGGTTCCCTTAACCTTTCTCAATATATTATATTCCTTTTATGATCCTCTCCTATAATCCTTTAATTTAAATCCTTTTTATCCTGTTACCTTATACTCAATTCTCTCCGTATCTTGTGGATTTCCGGGAAAAATCAAAGTGTTCGGAATTGGATTCTGACGATCTTTACATACACTTATATACCACATAGAGTACTAATAATATCCCATAAGATCAATAACAGAACCCCTACATAGCGTGGCATGAAAAGTTTTCTCGTTCAGCAAAAACACTATTCATAAGGGTTTCAAAATTTCTCAAAAATTGGGGTTATTACAAAGCATGCTTGGGATTGGTCCTACCATGGCGTGACTCCCAACGATTTTACCGACGTGGTGGCCACCCCTGATCTTGAGAGGATAAAGCTTATGGGAGCTCAGTCTCTGGATTCGGTATGCCTCTTCTTTTTTGAACCTATCTTTCTTTCTTGTAGCATTCTCTTGCCTTATACTATGTTAATTGCTTTATTTCAATCTAACGCCTATTTTCAAGGCGCTGTGAGGCAAGCCGAGTCATGGAAGCGGGCTTCCGATAAGGCCGACAATGCCCTCAGGAGGCAACAGAAGAAGTATGCTACTCTGGAGAAGAAGTTCAAACGCAAGGAGGAAGAACTCGGGGAGTCTAACGCCGAGCTGGTGGTACTTCGGGCAGAGAAGGACAAAGCTATAGATAACTACCTGGACTCGGAGGATTTTGCCCAGTCCATGAGGATTAGGGATGACTCAGTTTTTCCCGGGTTTTTCAGGACTGGTTGGGACACGGCCCTTGGGACCGTGAACGAGGCTTGTCCTGATATTAACCCGACGGATTATGTCTGCCCTGATGACGAGGCTTTGCTACAGAGGTTTCGTACCCGAGTAGTTGTCTCGGATCATGTTCCTCAGGATCCGCTCCTTCCTCCTCCCGAGTCTTCTTCCAGGCCTGCTGAGGACGATAGTTCTTCCTCCTCCGAGACGACAGAGACATCTAGCGAGAGCGGAGGAGACGATGATATGGATGCCGAGGGCACCTCAGCTCCTTAGAGCTTTTCCAGCCCTGCGTGGCTTATTTTCTTTATCTTATTTTTGAGACTTTATTTATCGAACTCTTGTAATATTTATCCGATCTACTTTATTTATCACATTCTATGCTTGCATTTCACACACTTGGTTTTCCTTGCATTCAAACATATTTTGAAAACTTCATGAATTTCCATAAATTGTTTGGGATTCATCCCTTACACAAGTCTTAATAAACTTCAAAATAAAACTAGAACATATAAATCCTAAGCAAGCAAAGCTTCAAGGCGCTTTTCAACCTACTCGCCATTTTGACAAGTGAGAATCATATCCAACTGCCCTACACATAGTAAACCTTCAGGTTTTGTGCATGCCAAGTTCTCGGGACTTCAAAACCATCCATCGTCTCCAACTTGTAGGTTCCTCTACCTTGAACACTCTTGACTTTGTACGACCCTTCCCAATTCGGGGTAAGCTTCCCTTTCTATCCTACACCAGAAGCTTCTATCTTCCTCAAGACTAGGTCACCTTGTTTGAAAAACCTTTCTTTAACCCTTAGGTTGTAGTAGAATAAAGCCTTCTTCTGATACTCTACTATCTTTGCATGTTCCCCATCTCGTACTTCATCAATTAAGTCCAGAGCCAACCTTTGTCCTTCCTCATTTTCCCCAGCATTGAAAGCCTGAATCCTTGGAGAGGAATGTGATATCTCCACGGGAACTACTGCTTCTGCCCCATATGCCAACATGAAGGGAGTTGCTCCGATCGTGACTCTACAGGTAGTCCTATAGGCCCATAATATTGGAAGTATCTTATCCACCCAATTATTTCTTGACTTCTCGATCCTCTTCTTTAGTCCATCCAGGATTATTCGATTTGCTACCTCCGCTTGCCCATTGGCTTGTGGGTGAGTCACAGAGGTGAACCGTAACTCAATTTCATTTTCTTCACAGTACTTCTTGAATTCCTCGTTGTTGAATTGTGTTCCTTTGTCAGTGACTAGGATACGGGGAATTCCATACCGGCACATAATATTTTCCCACAGGAATTGTGCAACCTGCTTAGTTGTGATTTTGGCCAAGGGTTTGGCTTCAATCCACTTGGTGAAATAATCAATGGCTACAATCAGAAACTTCCTTTGTGCCGTGGCCATGGGGAAAGGCCCCAAAACCATTCCCCACATAGCAAAGGGAATGGGCGAGTTGATAGAGGTCATCATCTCGGGGGGTTGTCTAACAACAGGTGCATGCTTCTGACAGCGATCACACTTCTTCACATATTCTTTGGCATCAGCCATCATTTCTGGCCAATAGAAGCCTAAACGGGTTATGTTATGAGTCAAGGCCCTGCCCCCCAAGTGTTGTCCACAAATACCTTCATGCACTTCTTCAAGAGCCAAGCGGGCCTCATCGGGCCTGAGACACCTTAAATAAGGAACCACGAAAGATCTTTTGTACAGAATCCCATCTATCAAAGAGTACCTTAGTGCCCGAACAGTTAACTTCCGTGCTTCAGTTGCATCGCTTGGCAACCAACCGGTTTGAATGTGAGCCTTAATGGGATCAATCCATGACGTCCCCAGGCCTATAGGAGCCACAAGCTTAACATCTATGCTTCGTGTCTTCAAAATAGGGAAGTACACACTTCCTGAACTTTCTTCTATCTCGGATGAAACAAACTTTGATAATGCATCTGCCTTAGCATTTTCTTCCCTTGGAATGTGCTCAACATAGCATTCATTAAATTGGGTCATCACAACCCTTACTAGGCGGACATACTTAGCCATCGTATCATCCCTTGTCTCAAATTCTCCCTTTACCTGGGATATGATCAGCTTCGAGTCTCCACAGACCTTTAAGTTTTTGACTCTAAGTGTTCTAGCTAGGCCAAGGCCAGCTATCAGGGCTTCATATTCTGCCTCATTGTTTGTGGTTGGGAAGTCTAGCTTCATAACATACTCAATTAAGAACCCATCAGGACTTTGTAAAACCAATCCTGCTCCACTGGAGTTTGTTTTTGATGCTCCATCAAAATAGAGAACCCAATATTCTTTCTCCTTATGATCCTTCTCTTTGTCCCCATTATCGACTCCCTTGTCTTGAGGTATGGTATCTTCCTGCCTCCCGACTTCTTGGTTGGGTATGGTACACTCTACCACGAAGTCAGCTAGCGCCTGGGCTTTTATCGCTGTTCGTGGCTTATACTTGAGATCGAACTCTCCCAGCTCTATTGACCACTAAATCAATCTCCCACTTGCCTTGGGACTGTGAATGATATTTCTCAGTGGCTGATTTGTTAACACCTCAATTTGATGAGCCTGAAAGTAGGGACGCAGCTTTCTTGAAGCCATTACCAAGGCTAAAGCAAATTTCTCAATAGTTGAATAATTCAACTCAGCACCATGTAGAATTTTGCTTACATAGTATACGAGTTTCTGGATTTTCAATTCTTCCTTAACCAACACAGCGCTCAAAGCACTTTCTGAAACGGCTAAGTACAAGAATAAAACTTCATTCAAAGCTGGCTTGGCCAACAACGGGGCCTGGGCCATATACTTCTTTAACTCTTCGAATGCCTTCTGGTTTTCCTCATTCCATACAAAGTCCTTGATGTTCTTTAGTGACTTAAAGAATGATAAGCACTTGTCTCCTGACTTGGAGATGGTCCTAGCGCAGCAACCCTTCCTGTGAGCTTCTGAACATCCTTGACGGTTTTTGGTGGTTCCATGTCCAGAATTACCTTCATTTTGTTGGGGTTAGCCTCTATCCCTCTCTTGGAGACCATCAATCCCAAAAATTTTCCAGATCCTACTCCGAAAGCACATTTTGTAGGATTTAACATCATCTTGTGGTACCTCAGGACCTCAAAAGCTCCCCTCAAATGGGTTATATGATCAGTCTTTTCTAGACTCTTGACTAACATGTCATCAACATAGACTTCCATAGTCTTACCAATAAGGTCCTTAAAAATTTTATTTACCAACCTTTGATAGGTGGCTCCTGCATTCTTAAGACCAAATGCCATAACAAGATAACAATAAACACCAAAGTCAGTGATGAATGATACCTTTGGAATGTCATCCTTGTGCATCTTAATCTGATTGTATCCACTAAATCCATCCATGAAACTCAGCATCTCATGCCCAGCAGTGGCATCAATCAAAGTATCAATCCTTGGCAACGGAAAACAGTCTTTAGGGCATGCATCATTCAGATCAGTGAAGTCTATACACATCCTCCACTTTCCATTAGCCTTCTTCACCATTACAGGGTTTGCTAACCATTCCGGAAATTGAATCTCCTCAATGAAACCAGCCTCTAAGAGCTTTTCTACTTCCTGTTTTATAGCCTATTATCTTTCCGGGGCAAAGTTTCTTTTCTTTTGTTTCACTGTCTTCCTGCTTGGATCCACGTTTAACTTGTGAGTAATCAGCTCCGGGTCTATGCTTGGCATATCAGCTGCTGACCATGCGAACACATCACTATTTTCTTGCAAAAATTTTACCAACTTCCCTCTAAGGGGCTCCCCTAACGTGGCTCCAATGAAAGTCATCCTCTCGGGATTCTCGGGGTCTAAAGAAATTGAAACCAAGTCTTCTGCCGGCTTTCCTCTCTTCTCATCATTTTCTCGGACATCCATATCTTCAATAGGAAGAACCTGCCCCCCGACTCCATCTGCCCTCAAAGAGGCCACGTAACAGCTTCTAGCCATTTTTTGGTCTCCACTCCTGCAAATCCATATATTGGCATATCGGTTGGTGTCAACTGGGAGTCGTTATACCCCATCCTTAGAAAGGCGTCATGGAGCAAGATATCCACTGAAGCACCGTTATCCACAAGGACCCTCTTGACCGGGCTATTTCCTATTACCGGTGTTATGACCAGCGGGTCGTCATGAGGAAACTTCACACCCTCTAGGTCAGAATCATCAAGAGCCAATGTTACTCCTGTCCTGGCCCTCTTCGGGGCTTCTCCAACAATATGCATAACCTCTCTAGTATATGCCTTTCTGAAATTTTTGGACAATCCAGCAGCAGTTGGACCTCCAAAGATCGTGTTTATCACAGGCCCTCGAGGTCGCGGCCCTCTATAAATTGTGTTTATAACTGGTCCTCTAGGCTGGGGGTTTCGCCCCTGATCGTCTTGGTCCCTCCTACGATCTTCAAAGTTCTTCCTTCCATTATTATTCCTGTCCCCTCCTTCTCCAGTGTATTTGTTCAATCTTCCTTTTCGAATGAGGAACTCAATTTCATCTTTTAGCTGCCTACACTCATCGGTGTCGTGACCAACATCTTTGTGAAATCTGCAATACTTGCTCTTGTCTAGCTTGGCAGGATCAGCCTTCAAAGGCTTAGGCCAACAAATATCTTGATCTTTCTCGATTTCCATAAAGATCTGGCTTCTAAGAGCATTCAGCTTAGCGTATTCGGTGAACTTTTACCCAGGTCCTCCCTTCTTGGGGGTTGAATCAGGGTTTTGCTCGGTTCTAGGATACTTGTCCTTAGCATATACTCCAGATCAGTTTTTTGCTTCTTGCCTCCAGTGGGCTCATTACTTACTACGGTCTTCCTCATGCTTTTTTCAACTTTAATATACTTCCCTGCCCTCTCCTGGAGCTGCAACATGCTTTCAGGGGGACGTTTGGCCAAGAACATCTTGAAAATATATAATGATATCCAAATATATATAATGTACTATTATGGATTAAAAACTAATATATAATTGATGTATTTAGTACTAAGGAACGTGAGCTACAAGGCTCGATTTGACTGCTCTTGTGTTTCGTGACTCAATCTGCCTTAACAAGATGCCTACGTACCTTGCTGATTGCCAAAGATCAAGTCAAAAAACGTAGTTCTTATCTGTGGGGTGAGGCCCCTTATATAGATGTGGGAGTCCTTGACATGGACTTGGTATAAGAGACTTGATGATCAAGTCTCTGACTTAGGATAGACTTGGGAGTCCTAGGAAGCTGATTCCTTACCCCATGAGGTTCCTTGGAGGCCAATCTACAAAGATTTATATCCCCACTAGGACTTATCTTAATAGTTGTTTTTCTCCCTAATTTATTAATTACGAAATTAATAAATAATCAGGGCTTTTGGGCCTTCTTTGTTCCATCAGGCCTGATCTGGTCCATCAGGCCTGATCAACGTATTAACCTTTCAGGTCTGAATATCATACATCTTCTTATTGGGCTTCATAGCCCAATCTTTTTATAATTAATGTAATATCAGGATTTATTTATCCCTATCATTTGCCCCCCAACTTTTGGGAAACATTGATTAGGTTTCGCAGAAGTTAAGTCCATTCGTTCCCTTACAGGGTTTCGTTTTTGCGTAAAGTGTGGAGTGACCTACACGTTTACCACGATTTACTTTTATTCCTTTTATTCAGGAATTATCTTAACTTTCAGGGATTTTTCCTTAATTTCCAAGAATTTTTCCCTTTATTCTGGGATTTTCCCTTAATTTCCTGGACTTTTCCCCTTAATTTCTGGGATTTATCCTTGATTTTATGGATTTTTCCCTTAATTTCCAGGAATTTTTCCCTTTATTCTGGGATTTTTCCTTAATTTCCTGGATTTTTCCCTTAATTTCTGGGATTTATCCTTGATTTTCTGGATTTTCCCTTAATTTCTGGGATTTTCCTCAATTTTCTGGATTTATTCCTTATTTCTGAAAATATTAATATTTTTCAGAAAATATTTCAAGGAATTTCCTTATTTTTCTATAATTTTCCAGGAATTTTCTTTTTTTCTTCCTTTTTTTCCCTTTTTTTTTCTTTCCTTTCTTTTTTCTTTTTTTTTTATACAGATTTCGACCAGGAATCCTATTCGACCAGGATCCTGGTCGAATTAACCTTCATTCAGCCCTGGTCGAAGGCTTTTCGAGGAGAACCCATTCGAGAAAGAATCCTGGTCGAATTTCGGCCAGGATTTCTCCCCCCCCTTTTTTATTATTTTTCGAGTAGGAAACTTCTGTTTCGGTCAGGATTTCCATTTTTGACCGAATTAACCCCCTTTTGGTTGCCCAGGTCGACGATATTTCGAGCTCGAGGATTTCGACCAGGAATTCTTCACACTTTCTGGTCGAATTGGTCCTGGTCCTGGTCGAATTAAGGCCTTTTTTTACCCCTGATCGACAGGGTTTCGACCTCAAGTTATTCGACCAGGATTTCTTTATGTTTTCTGGTCGAATGGGTCAGGAATAATTATTATTTATTATTATTTTTTTGGCATATACTTGGATTTGGGCCCTTATATCCGGGCTAAACTCCTTTTACCCTGAAATTGGGCCAATGAATTGGACTCGTCTGGGCCAACCTTTTAATGGATTATAACTCGGGCCTATTTTCTCATTGGGCCTATTTTTCACAGGCCTTTCAATTGGGCCCCTAGTTCTGGGCTTTCAATTTGGGTCAACATTTTGGGTTTGAACTTAGGCCCATTGTTTTTAGCTGTGCTTCTATTTTCTAAGCTAAGAAGCTTCTGGAATTTTGAGGAATTTTCCCAAAACTTTCTGGATTTTTCTAGAAAATCTTCTAAATTCTTCCAACATTCTGTAGATCATTCCAGAAGATTCTTGAACTTGGGCCCAAATGGGCTTTTCTAGGCCCATTTTCCCCTCTTTCCTCCTATATAAAGGTGGGGGGGGGGAGTGTTCTCACTCACACTCTTCACTCCTTATTTCATACATTTCTAAAATTCTCCAACTTTCTCCTCTCTCAACTTTCCTCCCTTAGCTTCCAGCCTTCTTCCTTTCAAAGTTTCCAGGCTTTTTCAGCTTTACTAATGGCTGACAAGAGTTCCGAGAGGCCGGCCAAGATAGCCTCTGCTTCAAAATGAGGTAAGGATATCGAGATCCGTTCTTCGTATATGTCTTTAATCGATATGATTAACACTAGGGGGATGAATATCCCTCTACTGCACATCTCGATTCTTTTAATCATTGTAACACTTGGCACAACATTGATTTCGATAAACTAAATGCACGTTATAATGTCCTTCCTCCTCTTAGATTAGTTCCAGTCTCTAGTGGTGACCGTACTTGCCACTGGAGACCCGACACTCTCTTTATTTATACAGATGCCCTTAATACTGGGCTTAGGTATCCTTTCCACCCTTTTATTCCTCATCTGTTAGCTGATTTACAAATCAACCCTTGTCAGCTTCCTCCAAACGCTTGGAGGAACATTTTATGTTTTATGGTCTGCTGCCTTAGGGAGGGTTTTCCCCTTTCCATTGCTGTTTTTAGGAAGGTCTTTCAGTGCTATAATAGCTCTTCCAGTATTTGTGGTTGGGTCTATGTTAAGCAAAGGCCCAAAAGTAAACATATCTTTAACAGCGCCTCCATTCCCGACAACAACCAAAATTGGAGGAATAGTTTTGTTGGCTTACGTTGGGAGAATGGTGACTGGGGCACACTCTTCCGATTTTCCTTCGGGAAGGTCAGTGATGGTAGCCTCAAGTTCCTATGGCACACAAAGTTATGATAAATAAACTTAAACTGCATGAATTCAAATAAAAAGCATAAAGTTCGATAAATAAAGGAGATTGATATAGGTTCTGAACAATAAATAACAAAGCCACGCTGGGCTAATAAAAACTCTAAGGAGCAGAGGTGCCCTCAGCATCCATGTCGTCATCTCCACCACTCTCGCTCGATGTCTCAGCAGTGCTGGTCTCGGAAGAAGAAGAGCTGAGATCCGCTGCTGCAGCCCTGGAAGACAACTCCGGAGGAGGGAGAAGCTGGTCCTGAGGGATGTCATCCGAGACAAATACACGGGTACGAAACCTGCGTAGTAGAGTCTCATCATCGGGGCACACATAGTCCTCCGGGTTAACATGAGGACAAGCCTCGTTCACGGCTCCAAGGGTCATGTCCCAACCACTCCTAAAAAACCCCGGGAACACCGTGTCATCCCTAACCCTCATGGACTGAGTAAACTCCTCCGATTCCAAATAAGAATCAATCGCTCTATCCTTCTCGGCCCTCAGAGTGACCAGCTCGATGTTTGCCTCTCCTAGCTCCTCCTCCTTGCGCTTCATCTTTCTCTCTAGCGAAGCATACTTCCTATGTTGCCTCCTGAGGGCATTATCTGAGGCCTTTTTCCACGACTCAGCTTGCCTCACAGCCGCTTGAAAATAGGTGTTGGACCAAAACAAAACGATAAACAAAGAACATAAGGCAAGAGAATGCTATGATTATACATTAAAGAAAAAAAGGTTTAAGGGGAAAGACCGTACCGAGGCCAAAGACTGAGCACCTATAAGATTTATCCTCTCCAAATCCGGTCCCGCCATAATATCGGTGAAGTCCTTAGGGGTCACAGAGTGGTAGGTCCAATCCTATGCATGCTTCGTGGATCCAACCACGGTATCCCCTCTACAGAAACTCCAGAGAGGCTGGAAAGCACCAGTGGCAATAGAAGTAGGAACAGCAGTGGAAGAAGGAGCATTTGGGGCTTCAGTTTCCCCATAAGAATCCTCCACCATAGGCTCCTAATGCTTCTTCAAAAAACTAGGCTCCAGAGCCTTGCCCCGGGGATCCAACCCTGCGAGTCGGGCCTTTTTCATCCTCGTTATTTCCGCAATGACATGCAAGTTATCCTCGTTGATTTCCTTAACGGTTGGAAAAACAAAAGAAAACAAAAATAAGCGGTGTCAATAATGCATGAAAGAAAGTGAAAATAAGAAGGGAAGAAAAATACCCTGTATAGAAACTGAGGAAAACCCCACTTGGATCAGAGAAAACTCCTCTAATAAAGTCCAGCTAGGAGTTTCGCCGTTATCCTTAATAAGCTCATTGTATATGATAGTCTCTTCGGGAGACAGGTGAATAAATTTGGGGCTACCATCGCTGACCTTCCCAAAGGAGGATCTGAAGAGTGTGCCCCAGTCTCCATTCTCCCACCTAAGCCCGACAAAGCTATCTCTCCAATGTTTATCGGGAATCGAAGCACTGTTAAAAATTTGTTTATATTTGGGCCTTTGTCTAATGTAAACCCAACCACAAGAATTTTGGGAATCGTTGTAATATTGAAATTTTTTCCTAAACACAGCTACCAAGAGAGGGAAACCAATTCTAAGACACAAGACCATGAAACATAAAATGTTTCTCCAGGCATTAGGGGGAAGCTGACAAGGACTAATTTGTAAGTCTGCTAATAAAATGGGAATGAACTATTGAAAAGAAAACCCAAGCCCCGCAGTAAGGGCGTCTGCATAAATGAATAGAGTGTCGGGCTTCCAGTAGCATGTGCGATCACCACCTTCAACTAGAACTATCCTAAGGAGGGACGAACATTATAGGTTGTGTTAAGCTTGTTGATAGTATCTACGTTGTACCATTTGTTACAATAGTCAAAGAATCTAAATGAGCATTAGATGGGTATTCATCCCCCTAGTGTTAATCATGTCTAATAACAACATATAAGAAGAGCAGATTTCGATATCATTACCTCGTTTGGAAGCAGAAGCGATCTTATCCGCCCTCTCAGAACTCTTATCCGCCATTAATGGAGGTAGGAGAAAAACTTGAGGCTGAGGGAGGAGTAGAAGGAGGCCAGAAAAGGCTGGTTCCTAACCAGAAAAACTCTTGAAGGTTGTTGAAAGTTTGGGAGAGGAGAAGGAAAACTTTTTAGAAATGAGAAATGAGAAAGTGAAGTGTGGGATTTCAACTCACTCCCCCTCCATTATATAGCCTCATTAATAAATGCGCCGGTAAAATTGGAATTTTAATCGGCTATAATCGGTCAAAAAGGCCCATCCCAATTCATGGGCCCAATCCTGGAAGATTCCAGAAAAACCTTAACAATATATATATATGACACATATATAAATATGTATATATGTGTGTATTCTAGATAACTCTAGAAAGTTATAAGGAGCCCAAATGTTTTTAGACATGAAAAGTGTAGCAAGCCCATATTATAGGCCCAATTGAAAAGCCTGTAAAAAAGAAAGGATCTAAGAAGCCCAATAAGGCAAAATTCTGGAAAGGCCCATGATCAAATCAAGCCCAAAGTGATAAGGCCCATTTAGGGAAGCCACAATAAAAAGCCCAGAAAAATTATGGGCCAAAAGGATACAAATTATTCATCAAAATTCCTGACCTAAATTCGGTCAGGATTTCTAATCGAATAATCCTAATCGAAATTACCTTCGATCAAAAAATATTGGCCGATAATTCGGTCAAATACAAGAAATTCTGACCTAGAACTACGACCAAGATCCTGATCGAAAGGTCTTGGTCGAATGAAGCTTCGATCAGGAATTAAGGGTCCTTAATTCCGTCAAAACTGAGGTCAACACAATAAATCCTGACCAAATTTCGGTCAAGAATTCTGATCGAACTGCCCTGATCGAAATAGGCCACGACCAAGCATACGGGAGGTTTAATTCGGTCAGAACTGTAAGACCAAGGTCAAAATCCTGACCGAATGGAATGTCAACCAGAGCAAAGGGGAGCGTTATTCGGCCAGGATCCTGGTCGAACAAATTCCTGGTCGAAAATATGTATAATAAAAGGGAAAAAAAGGGAGAGAAAAATTCAGGAAATTCAGGAAAATAATGATTTTTGAGATAATTTCCTTAAAAATTCAAGAAAATATCAGATAAATTATGAATAATCTGTAAAATAAGGAAAAATCACAGAAATTAAGGGAAAATTCCTGTAAAATAAGGAAAAATCCCAGAAATTAAGGGAAAATTACTGTAAAATAAGGAAAAATCCCAGAAACTAAAGGAAAATTCCTGTAAAATAAAGAAAAATCCCAAAAATTAAGGGAAAATTCCTGTAAATTAAGGAAAAATCCCAGAAATTAAGGGAAAATTCCTATAAATTAAGGAAAAATCCCAGAAATTAAGGGAAAATTCCTGTAAATTAAGTAAAAATCCCAGAAATTAAGGGAAAATTCCTGTAAATTAAGGAAAAATCCCAAAAATTAAGGGAAAATTCTTGTAAATTAAGGGAAAATCCCAGAAATTAAGGGAAAATTCCCTTAAATTAAGGAAAAGTACTAGAAAATTCCTAGAAATAGGAATAAGGTAAGAAACAATAGGGAGCCCCAATAAAAATCCTGAACCCTTGAAAAGGAAAAGATCGTTGTAAAAACGATACCCTGTAAGGGATTAAGTGAGCTTAACTTCAGCGAAATCTAAAAATGATTTCCCAGAAGTTGGGGGCAAATGATAGGGAGTAAAATAAACCCTGATTGTGTAATTAGTATCACAATAATTATACCAGAATTGGGCTGACATTAAAACCCATTAGAAAGGGCCCAAAACCCTGAATATTAATTAATTTCATAATTGATTAATAAGGGATAAATCAGCTGATGATGTTATTCTCAGTGGACTAACAATGAGATTTACAGAAGGGGGTTGAATGTAAATCTCAAAACTTTTTCAAGTTTTGAGCAGTTTCTAAGGCTAAATGTTTCTGAGAACAAGTGTGTGTGAATTGCTTGAAGCCAATGCAGACAGATATATATTCAAACACAAATGTAAAGAACACAGAGAACTTAAAAACTTTTCTGGTGGATTTGTTGTTCCACCAGAGATGTGTTATTTCAGAAAATCTGTGATTCAAAGAATTAAATCACAGCTGCTTCCTAGTACAAACTAGATGATTTTCTCTCTGAATTTTTCTAAACAGCTCTGGAAAATTCATTTCTAATTACTAGCTGCTACTTGGTTTATATATCACCAAGTTTACAAGTGAAGACAAAACTGTAAAATACAATTAAAAAAGGCTCTTCACATGTTTCTTCTTCATTTCTCTATCCAATGCAATCTAGGATAATCTGTGAATCTTTGAACACTTCCTTGTTTGCACCAGAATGGAAATGCTGCATTTTCTTGATTCCTCCAAGAGGCTTCCACATTCCAGTTTGTCTCTGTCAACCCATGTGCCTCAGTCAGCTTATGAATTATCACTATCAACTGCTAATGAACTAAACATCCGTTGATGCCTTATCCGTTGAGGCTTTATCCGTTGAAGCTTTATCCATTGATGCTATTATCAGTTGAAGTCTTTATCCATTGAAGCACTTATCCGTTGATGGATATTATCCGTTGAAGAATTAGAGACATCCGTTGAAGCTTTGTTTCTTATCCGTTGAAGGTCTTCAATATCAGTTGATACTTCTTCACTTATACAAAATTACAAGGCATGAAATATTTACAATTAGCCCTCCTATTTGCATATCCACTAGTAGTCAACATGACTGATACTTTCCTATAACATCTAAGAATTACAACTTGAATCCAGAGAATGAAATGTGCTACAATACTAAACTTATTGCTAAGTAAAGCTACTCCTTCAACGGATAGCCAAGATGGTCTTATCCGTTGAGGCTACAAACACTAGATTTCTACTTAAGTGTTTTGTTTAACTTATCATCAAACTAATACACATATTCCTAACAATCTCTCCCTATTTATGTCTACTAGAACTGTAGGCATAAATTTGGGTTTAGCTTGATGATAATAAAAACTTGACAAATATATAAACTGTAATAAAGCAGAAATTCAAAAGTGCTGCAAAAATGTGTATGCTGAGATGGAATTGAAGAATTACATTATTTCCAAGGGTGCTCCTTTAACCTGAGCAGATTAATTTCTTTTCCTTTGATTCCTTGTTTTCTTTCCTAGCCTCCTGTCATTCTCCTCTATTTGAAGTTGAAGTTGTCTGTAGAATTCAGCTTCATCTTCTTCATTGATGTCCAACTTAAATTGCATATCCTTGAGAGTTTCATTACTGGCAATCTTGAGCTGATCTTCAATTCTGAAAAATCTTCTGACTCCTTTGTTGTCTCTGAACTCCATCAACCAATGAGGTGATTTGTGAACTGTAATTCCTCTTTCTTGAATGAGTAATGTTCTAGGCAAAGCATTGGGCTCCCTCCAAGTTTTCCTTATGTTGGAAATCTTGTTGAGAATCTCAGTCTTGGCAGTCCTGGTAAAGCCAGAATCCCTTTGTATGGCTGAGTAGACTCTAATCAAGGTAGAGTAGCCTTCATTCAGAATTCTGTAAAGAGGCCAAGTTCTTTCCCCATCTCCTTTGTATTTGAACACTAGTCTTTCTGGTAGCTGTCTGTAGGCAGCTATTCCCCTTACTTCCTCCAGCTCATCCAGATAGAGTTCAATGTCTGAAAATTCTTTTATGTCACAAATGTGAACATAATCATCCTTAGAGGCTTGAGGCTTAGGCTTGGGCTTCTATGTGAATTTGATTGAGGCTTTAGAGGGTGTTGATTTGATTCTTCTTTTCTGCTTCTTTGATGGTGGAGAAGAGGTTAGGAAGGTGGGCAATTTGATGGTGTCCCAATCAATTGGTTCCTCCTTGGGAATGATTTTTTCACCATGAATGTTCATGAAGGGGTCAGGCACGATGGGTTCAGGAATCGAGGGTAGTGGTTTGGATTTTGATTGGGTTTCTTCAGTCTTATCTACCATCTTTCTCTTTGCATTGGCCTTCTTTCTGTTCCCTTTCTGCCATTCTTCTCTTTCCTTACTTCTCTCTTCCATATCAGTATCAACCATGTCCCCCATAGCTTCATCTTCACTTTTGTCTTCAATTTCTTTCTGTAATTCAGCCTGACTTGACTTTAGCTGTTTTTCAAGCTTTGCTTGTGCTCTTATGTCAGCCTTTAGCTGTTTGGCTTCTTCCTTCAACCTTCTGGTTTCTTCCCTCTTGGCTATTGAGAATTTGGGATGTCCTTGCATCACACATATGCTCTTTCCCTCTTTGAAGATAATAGCCATGTTCCTCCTTACAGCCACATCCATGGTCTCTTTGTGCTTTGTGATACTTCTACCCAAAAGCTTGTCTTCATCAGGCTTTGGAAGAGGAAAATCCACTCCTTTCATCTGAGCAAGGGTTAGAGGATTCTTTGTAGAGTCCTTATTGGATCTGTTGTTGGGCTTGAGAACCATAGATTTCAGATTCTTGGAAGAAATCTCTCCAACCTTATTCCTCCCTACTGGCTTGAGCTCCATAATAATTGATTCCACTTTTGTGCTATGCTTCACAGATTGTGATTGAGAAGTTGTAGAACCAAAAATTTGTTACATCTTTTCATCAATCTACTTCCTTTGCTCTTTGACTTGCAATTCAGCTGCTGCTATCTGGATTAGATCAATTCCATCAAGCTTTCCTTTGATTTGAATAGTTGGAGAAGTGGTGATGGCAGGAACTAGCACTTGAGATATTTGAACTGTTGTTGATGGGTCTCATTCCCCTTTCCCTTTATTCTCCCCCTTTTTGTTATCATCAAGGGTAGGGGTCAAGCCTTGTGCTTTTGGCAGCTGCATGAGTAGATTTGTTTGAGTTTGTTGATTCTGAAGAATGGTGACCATAGAGTCTTCAATGATCTGAAATCTGGTTTCCAATCTGGCCAGCCTCTTGTCAGCATCAGATTCTTTCCTCAGTCTCCCCAACAAATCTTCCATAGTACCATAAGGTATGACTGAATACAACTTCTCAGCATTGTAGGATTTCAGATCAGCAATGTCCTGCTTGAGTTCATCCACACTTAGATTCTGTTTAAATTGCTGCAACTGCAAGAGATGCAGAGAGTCCAGATGAGCTTGAAGAATTGCCTTGGTACCAGCATCTGTAGTCTCCTAAAGGGCCTTCTGAATTGTCATGACTTGTCTGACCAAAGTGACACCAAACTCTCCTGGTGTTGATGCTTTTTCCCATGCCCATTCAGGATGATCTGGAACAGAACTTGGGCCTGCTACTCCCCCTAAGTTCATGCTCTCAACCAAAGAATCAGAGTCATCATCATTAGAATTTACTCCAAATTCTTCAGATGGCTCACCAGCTTGGGAAGGCAGCCTGTTAACAACAGCTTTGTCTCTGAGAAGAGATTCTGAAGTGTGTACAATGTTTAAAGTCTGTTCTGCCTCCACATTGCCCTGAGCAGCCAATAATTGATAGGCTGAAACAGGATGAGTAAAAGTGTCAGCATCCAAGGAAATGTTATGAATTACAGCTTTGTAATGTTGCTGAAATTATCTTTCCTTTTCTGCATCATCCACTTTCATTGACTCACTAGCAATGGCTGGATCCACCCTTATAGCTTCTGTACCTGCCTTTCTCTCATTTTCTCTATTTTCTTGCATCAGGGGCTCCCCCTGGCTCACACACACCCTCACACCCTCACCCTCACCTGCTAAGGTGGCACTCCTCTCACTTACTTTTGCCATGCTGGAAGAAATAACATGCATATGGTGACTCTCAACCTCTCCTTTTGCCTGGGAGCAACCCAGCCTCTCACTCAAAAGATCACTCCCTTCCCTCAAACCTAAAAGTGATTGTACAGTAACCATGTCCTCTACAGTTGGAATTGTTTCTGTTATGTGTGTAGAGACCATCAACGGATAGGGAGTATCCGTTGAAGTGGAAACTGATGGTATCAACGGATAACTGTTGTTAAGCTTATCCGTTGAAGAACAATCACTTGTCAACGGATGAGAGATATCCGTTGAAGAAGGAAAAGATGTGGATATAGAAAGTGACATAATTGTTGAATCTGTGTGAATTGATTTTAAGTGAGGTGACACAGATTCTTCAACTACATCTGAAAGAATTGGCTGATGATCCAACAAATCATCTAAAAGATGATGATCATCAGGTTTTGAGTGGAGCTCCTCCCTGAGTTTTAATGAGAGAGAATCAGGAATTGATGTGAATATCATATCCACATCCAGAGAGGGTGATGGAGAGTTTGATGATTGGTGTGTTTCTATTATGAGAGAATGGGGCTGTGACTCCACATTTGCTGGAATCACATCAAATTGAATTTGAGAAGGCACAGATACAGGTGGATGTATCTGTGATGTGTGTGCCCCTTATGTGGAAACTAGGGTCTTGGCCTTCTTCTTCCTTGAAAAGGCTTTAATTGGTGAATGTGTGGCTTCAGTGTCCCTCCCTCTTTTGGTCTTTGTCCCTGGTTGGGGACTATTTTCAATAGTTGCACCCTTTTGGGAGGATGCAACTAGGGATGTGTTTGACTCCTTTTGAACCACTACAGTCTTTTGAGAGACTGTGGCTTGGCTGGCTTGGGTACCACTCACCTCTCCCGCCTTATCCTGGGGGGTTTCTTGATGTTCACCCCTCCCCTCACCACTCACACCCTGTTCACTCCCTTCAGGGTTTATGGTAGTTGTTACAACTACTGTCTTTTGAGAAACAACAGAGATAGTTTTCTTTGACTTGAGTTTTGAAACTTTAGTTTTGGTGGCTTTGGTAGGAACCTGTTTGGACAAAGACACAGATTCCATTGCAACACTGAAAGACAAAGAAACAATGGGGTTGGAAATAGTAGGAGTTATAGAAGTGTTTACCTCACTTACCTGTGGTGCATTCATGATTGGCAAATATACCAATGGCACCTGGCTGTTGAGGTTCATTCTCAAAAGGTCTGCAAGGACCCTTTTCTCTTGTGCCCAGCATTTGAGTTTATTATTCTCATTTGATATAACCAATCCTTCAGCAACATGGTTAGCCAATAACATAAAGAATCTAGCATAGTAGATGTTATGTGGTCTATTAGCTTTGTTACCTAATCTAGAACCTAATTCTAGCATGACGCAGTTGCTAAAATTAAAGTACCTGTCAGAAACTAGCATATAAAGCATATTAACAAGAGATGAAGTTATGGCATCAAAATTGCTAATCTTCCCAGAGAAAACCTTAATAAAGGCATCTCCAAGAAAACTCCATTCTTTCCTAAGCCCTTTCCTTCTAATACTGCCTAAACTAGCAGAATCAAAAGCATAGCCTATGGAATCTAACATAGCAGATACATCTTTATCAGTGTATGGTGTCATGGCATTATTCTCAGGCAACTTAAAGCAAGACTGTATATCATCACAGTTAATGCAATAATCCTTACCTTTGAGAGAGAAGGCAATAGTCATATCTGTGGAGTTGAACTCTGTAGTTGTCCAAATCTCCTCAATCACCTCACAGTAGATGGTTGGGGCTTCCAGCATTGCATAGCTTAGTTTGTAGTTTTTGATGAAGTCCATCATCTTGTGATAATCAAAATGGGCTTCGTTCTTTTCAACCAAGGCTACAAAATTATTCTTTTCATAAACAAATCCTGTTTGAGACATAATTTTGACTACTGGTGCCATTGTTGTGAGTAGAGGTTGCAGAGAAAAACTTGAGAATTTTGGGAGAGAAGGAGAATAAAAATTGCAAGAAAGCATAAAGTGAAAATTAGAATTCAATGGGCTTTTATACTTTCTTGAATTAAAATGTAAATAAAATGATTAAATGATACTTTCAAGCAAATTACAGCCGTTTAAGAATAAAGAAAACTGTAGAAATTTTGAAAACTGCCTTTAATACAAATATATACAATAGTGTATATCTGTATCAACGGTTAAGTAAAAGAATCAACGGCTGTGACTCAATTAAAGTAACTGATGTGACACTTCAACAGATAAGGTAAATAGTTATCCGTTGATGATCAACACTATTTTATCTGTTGAGGGATAAAATTACCAAAAATGTATTTATCTTTCAACGGATAATGATCATCCGTTGATAGAATAATTTTGGCTTTCGACGGATAGGGAATATCCGTTGATAGAATAAGTTTTACTAAAAGCCAACTTTGTTCTTGCAGCAAATTCATTTCAGGCTTCAAGACAGATTATATAGAGGACATAAATTTATGAATAATTAAACATACCTAGCTCACTTACTAATCTTGTGAATGATGATTCATCAAGTGGCTTGGTAAATATGTCTGCAATCTGCTTTTCACTTGGAATAAAATGAAGTTCCACTATACCTTTCATCACATGTTCCCTAATGAAATGATACTTGATGTCAATGTGCTTGGTTCTTGAGTGCTGCACTGGATTTTCAGTAATGGCAATGACACTTGTGTTGTCACAGAATATGGGGATTTTGTCAACAGTCAAACCATAGTCAAATAGTTGATTCCTCATCCATAGTATCTGTGCACAGCAACTACCAGCAGCAATGTACTCAGCTTCAGCTGTTGATGTAGAAACAGAATTTTGCTTCTTGCTGAATCATGACACAAGCTTGTTCCCTAGAAATTGACAGGTGCCAGTTGTGCTTTTCCTGTCTATTTTACAGCCTTCATAATCTGCATCTGAGTAGCCAATTAGATCAAAACCAGACTCTCTAGGGTACCAAATTCCTAGATTCGGAGTTCCTTTGAGATATCTGAAGATTCTTTTAATAGCCACTGTTAGGAATATGTGTATTAGTTTGATGATAAGTTAAACAAAACACTTAAGTAGAAATCTAGTGTTTGTAGCCTCAACGGATAAGTTCCTTTGAGATATCTGAAAATTCTTTTAATAGCCACTGTTATGAATATGTGTATTAGTTTGATGATAAGTTAAACAAAACACTTAAGTAGAAATCTAGTGTTTGTAGCCTCAACGGATAAGACCATCTTGGCTATCCGTTGAAGGAGTAGCTTTACTTAGCAATAAGTTTAGTATTGTAGCACATTTCATTCTATGGATTCAAGTTGTAATTCTTAGATGTTGTAGGAAATTATCAGTCATGTTGACTACTAGTGGATATGCAAATAGGAGGGCTAATTGTAAATATTTCATGCCTTGTAATTTTGTATAAGTGAAGAAGTATCAACTGATATTGAAGACCTTCAACGGATAAGAAACAAAACTTCAACAGATGTCTCTAATGCTTCAACGGATAATATCCATCAACGGATAAGTGCTTCAACGGATAAAGACTTCAACTGATAATGCATCAACGGATAAAGCTTCAACGGATAAAGCCCCAACGGATAAGGCATCAACGGATGAAAGCTTCAACGGATGCTTAGTTCATTAGCAGTTGATAGTGACAATTCACAAGCTAACAGAGGCACATGGGTTGACAGAGACAAACTAGAATGTGGAAGCCTCTAGGAGGAATCAAGAATGTAACACCCCCAGATCCGGGGTCGGGGATCCGGGTCGTCACGAGTTCCATTTCCCTTAATAACACCCAATCTTAATAATTACTCAACTACTCTGTACTGTGACCCCATAATAAACACACACACCACACGTTATAGTCTCAGAGATGAACATCCAAAAATAACCACAAGTCGTTTTATTCCACAATTATCTGCCAATACACCTTAAAAGGTTTTCTGAATAAATTTACATTTCTTTGCCATTATTACAATTCATAAATATAAATAAATCTGGTCCATCAAAAGTTGAAAGCCTAGCCTATTGGTAGTTCCTACCTCAGCTACGGCGGCATCAATGCTTCTAGAAAACTGCGGAACGTCTCCTAATCGCTTGCGAATCGGGAGCTTGGTTCTGTTCATCTTTTCTATCTGTTGTTGTGTGATGAAAGAAGAAAGCAAGGGTGAGCAGCAAGCCCACCAAAATAATATGTATAATGATTAATAGTATATGAGTCTACTCATAATACTCATGAAAATCTTGGTCAAAAGAAATGAACCAAGTTTGATATCTTAATGCGATGAAGTCGCAAAATATTCAGTATATATACATATATACTTTTCAAAATGATGGAAGTCCTCTTCCATGCATAATATACACAAAGTCCCATTGTATAACTGTATAAAAATATCGTTGCAAGGTGATCTCATATATCTAACCTTGTCTCAACGTTTTTCTGAAAATCTTTGTCATTCATAAGACAATTATTAATTAGATATAAGTTTAAAAGATGAAGTTACCAAATACTTCGCTACACTTATATCATTCCCAAATACTACTTGAACTACCACCGTTCAAGTTATAATCAATTTCAAAAGTTCATCCCACTGATGAGACCACAAGATAAGACTTGAATAGATTCAATCTTTGAAATATTATTGAATGAAAAAGTTATGAGATACTTTATTTAGCCCCGATATATATATATATCCACATATATATATCCCTTTAAACATTTCCTGGAACCTCTGTTATGCAAAGTATGAACAGAGTTTAAAACATCCAATGAATTTTGGAAAGGAAAAGAATTTTGGCATAAACCCGATATCTCGCTGATCAGGCAAAGATACCAATAAGTAACCTTTTCTACTAGTAGATGGACGAATTCCCCACTGGTCATCACCCTGGTCATAATTAAGACCTATGCTGGACTGCCACTCAGCCACCTATGCATTTGATGGACTCCCACTGAGCCACTTACACAATAATAGACCGTACCTCGGCCTGTCGCTTATGCCGACTCAATGAGAGGGGCTTACTTCCCGAACTTTGGGCAAGTAATCAATTCATTTACCAAATCTGCAACCTTGTTGCGAATATAAAATACACCACAGAGCCGGATTTCCCAGGTTTTGAGCGGGTATTTAAATCCCCTTTAAAAAGGAAGATCTTAAATATAAAAATGAGTTTTGGGATCCGCTCTGACTTTTAAAAACCATTTTGAAGACTCGAAAACACTTTAAAGAGTGTTTGGAGTAAGGCTGAT
The DNA here is from genome assembly GCF_009905375.1 of Apium graveolens. Lineage (NCBI taxonomy): Eukaryota > Viridiplantae > Streptophyta > Magnoliopsida > Apiales > Apiaceae > Apium > Apium graveolens. The sequence goes on from NC_133651.1 coordinate 244,408,331, forward strand.
TTAATGAAGTAAATCAGTCCCCAGAATATTAGAAAATATCTGAATATTATTAATTAAATAATATTCCCATGAAGAATAGTCTTTATAAAAATAATTGAAGTAGAAGTATTAAAATTTATACTTGAAACGAGTATTAAATAACCAAAGATATACTTATATGAAAGTATTATCTTTATTTGAATAATCGAAAATAAGTTTGATTATTAACACCTTATTCTTTAATAAAATAAAGAATATATTTCAGCAAATAATCGGAGTCATAGATCCTCAAATGAATATTCAATTAATATTCAATAAATAAAATAAACTGAGTCATAATACCTCGAATGAATATTATAAATAATATTCATTAAATAAAATAAAGGAGTCATAAGTCCTCCGATGAATATTCAAATCATATTGAAATAATAAAATAAACTGAGTCATAACCCTCGAATGAATATTCAAATAATATTCATTAAATAATATAAAAGAGTCTTAAGTCCTCGAATGAATATTCAAAATAATATTCATTAAATAATATAAAGGAGTCATACGCCTTCGAATAATATTCGAAATAATACTCGATAATAAAATAAAGTTTAAAGTTATCGAATAAACCTTATTCGATTAATAGTTTGGAAAAACTATAACCATATATATATATAAATATATATATATATATATCCATATCCATATAAACTCTACTCGGGATCCTCGACTCCCGGTTTTAGAAAATATTTTCACCTTTGGGTCCCTATACTAAGGGTGTATGCAAGATACCGCTATCCTCTAGCATAGGTATTATCAACTGAACCAACAGATATATATTTCAAGAATATGAAACAGGCATGCATATATACCATATCACATGCTACAATATATCGCAAGAATTTGCTAAATAACCAACATGCATCTATCGCAAGATAATGCATATACAAGCGTATACATCACAACAACAGTATAACGGATAGAATACTTGCCTGAGTGCTCCCGGATAGACTTACGCTTAGAGTGGGTCCGATAACCTATGAACAACAACATAAGTCGGAATTAAACCCCGGTCGCTTAAGAAACTAGACTTTAACCATTTAGAGTCCTAATGTTCGCTTTCGCGCTTAACGGTTTACTTAAGTCGCTCGAGTACTCTCGGCTCCACCATTTTTAATAAATTAACCATTAAGGGTTTTATGGAGATTCTTTCGCGAGTACCTTACCAACTACCTATTCCACCTTACATAATTGTTTCATACTCCAATTAGTCCTTTAAGGTCTTTAACCAAGGTTTCAAAGTAAGGCGAGGGGAAATGTTTCGTTCGCGAAACGCCGTTACTTAAAACGGTCGTTTTTCCTAAACCGTACATCGGAATCAAACGAACTACATATCAAAACGAAGCTCGTAACATGAGCTATCTAAACATGGCAGTGGTCATAATCTAGCAGTGGGTTCTCGGGTCCTAATGTTATGCACAAAAACAGTCCAAAGAAAATCGGACATTACGACGGCTATGTTTACGCGATTTCCCAAAATTTTACCAACCAATTCAACCACCAATCAATCCCAATTCACAACCCAATCAAAACTCCATCCATACTTTATCATAACAGCCCCAACAACTCAACATTAACAATTTATACTATTCTTTATCATGAATTTAAACTACACTTAAGTTCATTAATCAACAACCAAGATTTACAACTCCAAAAACAACCCAAAACCAACTAATCTCTACATACACAACCATCAAGCCTCTCATGAACTATATTACTCATATTATGCTCTTAACATTCAATAACAAATCTTGGTTAAGAGATTATACCTTCCTTGAAGCTTTTAATCCATGAAAGATCCTTGGAATGTCCATGGAAGCCTTAATATATGCTTAAGCTACCTTGACCTTGCAAATAAAATCAAGAATCACAAATTTGTTCTTGAAAGTTACTATTCACCCTAAACTAAAATGATTTGTTTGAGATAGAAAACCTTTGATTCAAGCACTCAAACTACTTGCTCTTCTTAGTTATGAAATATAGGATCCAAAGAAACAAACCTTATAATTTTCCATGGAGTATAGCTTGTGTTTTGAATTTCTAATTCACCATTTTGGTGAAAAATTCGAAATGAAGAAGATGAAAAGGGGGGAGAGAGAAGCTTGCTTTGTTTTCTTGATCTTTGTGCATAAAAAGCTTGGTTGATATCCTTTTGTTTTGTTAATTACCTTTTAACCATGGTAAAATTTGTGTGGCTTGAAATCAACCAACAATACCTTCCCTTTGGTCATGCTTATGTCATCCTCCTATGTCATCTTCCCACACTTGTCATCTTCTTGTTGGTGTGGTGACATCATCATCACTAACCTCTTTGATTAGCTCTTAATTACTTGGCTAATGACCGCTGATCTGTTATACGGTTCACTTAACTTTCGTTCTCGTTTATCGTTTGAGGGATCATACCCGGGATCTTATTACTTGGGTTCCCTTAACCTTTCTCAATACATTATATTCCTTTTATGATCCTCTCTTATAATCCTTGAATTTAAATCCTTTTAATCATGTTACCTTATACTCAATTCTCTCCGTATCTAGTGGATTTCCGGGAAAAATCAAAGTGTTCGGAATTGGATTCTGACGATCTTTACATACACTTATATCCCATATAAAGTACTAATAAAATCTCAGAATATCCATATCAGAACCCCTACATAGTGTGGCATGAAAAGTTTTCTCGTTCAGCAAAAACACTATTCATAAGGGTTTCAAAATTTCTCAAAAATTGGGGTTATTACAGTCTCCCCTCCTTAAAAGGATTCCGTCCCGGAATCAAATAGAAAACAAATGGGGATACTTTCTTAGCATTACATTTTCTAACTCTCAAGTAAATTTTCCCACATTGTGGTTCTTCCATCAAACTCCGAATAGTTTGATAACCCTTCTCCAAAGCACTTGTTCCCATTTCACTCTATAACCCTTCCTGGTTGCTCCATATAGGTTACGTCGGGTTACATATCTATGCGCTCATATGCCTCTATTTATCTGGCATCTGAATTTCACTTCCTTAACATTGATACGTGAAACACGTTACGACCTGCTACATGTTCGGGGTTGGGGCTAGCTCATATGCTAACTTCCCAAACGTCTTAATATATCCAAGGGTCCAACAAATTGTAGACTTAGCTTTCCTTCCTTTCCGAACCTCATCAATCCTTTCCAAGGGATACCTATAACATTATAGGTCCCCTATTTCATACTCTTTGTCCTTTCGTGTCAAATCAACATACTTATCATGTCCATCTTGGGCTACTACCAGCCGTCCTCTGATTAGATCTATCATACCCTTGGTCCTTTGGACTACTGCGGGTCCGAGCATCTTGCGCTCTACAACTTCATCCTAACATAAGGGAGATCGACATTGTCTTCCTTCAAGGATCTCATAAGGCGACATCTCGATAATGACATATGATCTATTGTCGTAAGATAACTCAATCCGAATTAAGTGATCATTCCAAATTCTTTCAAGTCTAATACACAGACTCTCATCATAGCTTCCAATCATTAGAGCTCTTGCTTCTCAATACCCATTCTTTTCCAGTTCGTAATCGCTATCACCTTCCGTTCCTAATATTATACTGGTTATACTTTTGCTCGTTATCGTTCTATAACCTTTTAATAACCACGTCAACCTTAGTATACGAACGTGTTCCCATTCCGCATACTACCACCACTTTATTACTCCTTTTTCAGTTGTTTCTATTTTCCGGAATTTGATCAATCAAATAGAAGTAAAGGAATTTGTTGAGAGATCACTATGATCACGAACACTTGTCCTATTGCATAGTTAGTACAGAAGGTGGCCAGCCTTTAGTACTTGACAAGCAATTAAACAATAGATGGTATCCTACTAGGCTTCTATCACACAGATAGATAGTCATTCGGCAATACCTCCCCTTTCTGGAAGGGTTGTTCTTCTCAGATTACATGAAATGAAAAGAAGAGAAAAGAACGAACTGAAGAGAATTGTATATTCATAAAAAAAATTTATTGCCATAAAATATCTGGCTTGGAATCTACCTCTGAACTATAGAGGTTTGTCATAGAAGAACAAAACATATATGTATTTATATCAACAACAAGTATTATAGCATCGCATTTCACGTGCCTAAATATTTTCGCTATCCCGTCCATCATTCTATGGACCCACACTCTTCCTCGAGCTTATACATAATCACCTTTGAAACTCCCTTGATATCGAAAATCGAATCTGGGATCTCATTCTAGACATCATCGTTAATAGAATTCTATGCTTGCACCGCAACCTTCCTCATATAGTAATACGACTCTCTTTTCATAAGAGGGAATAAATATTCAATAGGTAGATACTCTACTTAATTAGTCTATCAATGATAACTTATACACTACCACTACCCGATTAGTGGTACTCAATCTCAACACCCATTCCAATACAACTCTCACGGTTGTAACCAGCTCATTACTCGCAGAATCATTGCTGCCTTACTATGGTCCACAACTGAACTACTGTCATCATTCACTTTCCATGAAATCTTAATATTTAACCATACAGAGTCCATATATGTCGTATCTAATTCTTCTAAGGAGTTAACATAATCACCATTCTTGATTCATGGAGTACACTCCTGATTCTGACATACATACATGACATGAAGCAGATAAAATTGCAGAAGAGTTTCGCTCAAAGCAACGATAGCAGGTTAATACCATTCTAAATCATATGCCTTAAATAGAAGGCTTACTCAAAGGTTCGTCTAGTCCTTTTGGAAACATGGTCCTGGCTTATCCCAAGATAGGACCTCCTAAGATAGATAGCCCGTTCATGGCGATTACACGAATTAAACCTTTACCAACTACTATTACGGTTGGGTATTGCACAGTCATCAGAAGGAATGTCAATCATCCAAACCATAATTCAACCTTCACATTTTTAACCATCATCACTGTTTTCTTTTGGCACACGCGCCTATAATTATCCACTTACCTTTAAAGTGTCGGCCACCACTTTGGCCTTTCCTGATAGTAAAATTTCCTTACAGTCAATGTCATTTTAACCACCTCCAAATAAATTTTCTACCTTATTTCCGATCACTGCTTGAGTGAAGATGTTTTCCTTAAAATCAGATGGGAAAAAAAATATCACCATTTTTCCATAAGTTATTGCCTCAGTCTTTAGAGGCTAATCACTGTCAAGACTGACTCTCAATCATACTTAGAACATCTTTTATCTTAAGTCCTAATTGCCCTGAACAATTTCGACCATTACTGGTTCGATCCATACTTTCTCGTGGTTTAACACGTGCCCCACTTGGCATCATTATAATTACGTCATATTTCCTTTATCCACATTTTTATTCCTGAGAATTTTGAATATTACCTTTCTCCTTGGAAACCTCTAAGGTTATCCTTCAATCGTTCCTCCTGTGTTCCCTAAATACAGGGCATATCAAAATACCATTTACTATTACTAGAACCATTGTCTATATATTTCTGAAAATTTCTCCACTAATTCTTAAAGGTTATTGTTACCTTAACCCTTTCCAAATCATACTGTCAAAACTCATACCGTCCCTATTAAGGGTGAAATGCAAACCTTTATGCATTCCCCTAGGATTCATTTTAAGTTACCGATGTTCTAGCCTTAATTCCACCTTTAAAAGGTACCTGCATCCTTCTATGGATAACCCACGTCATATATCCCTGATAAGGGTGTCCTATTCAATCATTCCCACCTCGATAGTCTATACCTAACTTCATAATAACATCCTTATTCAAATTGAGGTCAATCCATATGGCCTCCAAAAGATAACAATGGTCATCCGCTTTTCTTTCCTGATTTGGTAATGATAACATGGATGTTCTGGAAGATATTGGTCATGTTCAACGTGAACCTCTTCTTAATAATTCCTTATTTACTTTTGTTGTTTATCTCCACAGTCATCTCGATGTTGGGATATCTCTCATACCTGGCGTCTCCCTTTCTGGGTATCGAGCCACCGGTCTTACATTTCACATTATTGAAGGTCACTTCCTTCATCCAATTTTTTTTTTCCTGATTTCTTACTTTCTTGTCTCCTCAGTCTATCCGTGTCTCAATATTTATCCTTCGAACTATCTCAAGGTTTCCTCGAATCCTCCCAACTTAAAGGGGGTACAATATATGTATCTCTTATGCCTTCAACCATCAATTTTAACTCATGGTGGATCATCATCATCCTGACGATTACATACTTTTCTATTTCTATTGCTATGAGTCTTTAGGGTTTCCTCATACCCGACTCCCTTATCATACCTCAAACTCTTTTGCCTTTATATCCCTTTCCACTTCAGTCCCTTTTTATTTCCCTTTCTCTTATCATTATTTCATGAACCAACACAACATAAGCATTGATTTCAAACATCCCGTCATTCCGGATTCGTGTCCTTAGAACGAATCTTGACAACTTTTACAACTTAAATTCACAATTCATCATACTCGTCTGCCTTTGTTCTGGCTCTAAAGCTTTTACACTCTCTCCATAACCTTGGGAATTACTTTCCCGAAAACAATTGGCTGAACTTTAATCAGTTTATCATAACCTCTGGCTCCGTACCTTTCTTGGTCTTTCACCAGCGGGTGGCCTCTCTCTTAGGAGGGTAAGTGACAAAAACAGTCCTTTGTGGTTCGTCAATCATTTAGAATCTCAAATGATTCCTATATTTCCTTTAGCCAGGCTCTTGCCTCGACTAGGTCAACTTGTTCCTTGGAACTCTGAGAGCTTAACGCTTTAAAGGTCATGAAAGAATTTCCTGCCGCATTGTCCCCTCAGGGTGGTGGTTGGGGATAATAGTCTAAGTTCTCTTTAGACAGGTCCATGAATTGCCATATTGGAGTACCGTCTCGGGTCTCCTTTCCTTACTCGACTTTCCATTTCCTTAGTATGGAATTTTTCATCCTTCTCCCATACTTGGGGTTATCTTGTACGTTAAAATCCTCATTTTCCACTTCATTATGTTATGGGTTCCTTCTATCTTGATGGCGTCCTCCCTGACTATCACATTCAGGGTTTGCTCTAACTCTTATCCCTCAAACTAGCTTTCATCTAAGATTTCATCTTTAAGCTCTTAAACATTTGGAACCCCAAATTCTATAGGAATACCTCATTATTCCCTTACCATCTTTCTCGATATTAATCTTTTATCTAATTGTTGGCTCTCTGCCTTCATTCATAACTTTTTCTGGCACAATATGATCTTTTCCAATAATTCGAGCTGTATTGCAATCTCAAACAGCTTTTCGGTACCGGCTCCGGTTACCTTCACTTTTATTTCCATTTTCTCAAAATCTCTTATAAACTCTCCAAAAGACATTATCATCTTGAGTCTCTCCTTTTTACTAAGGGCATCAGCCACCATATTGGCTTTCCCCGAATGATAAAGAATCTCCCAATCATTATTCTTGATTAGCTCTAACTGCCTCCTCTGGCATATATTGAGCTCTTTCTACGTAAAAAGGTACTAGAGCTCCTATGGTTTGTGTAAATCTTGCACTTCTCTCCATACAAGTAGTGCCTCCAATCTTTAGGGTAAAACTATTGCCACGAGCCTAAGCTCATGGGCGGTGATATCAAATTTCATATTACCTTAATTGTCTTGACGCAGACGCGATTATCTTGCTGTGCTAAGAAGCACCCTAATTCCTTATGCGAAGCGTCACTTACAAATCACAAAATCTCCTTTTTCATCCGGCAATGCCAGCATAGGGGCCATCACCAACCTCTGCTTCAGTTCTTGAAAGCTGTTCTCGCATTTCTCTGTCCATTCGAACTTCTCAGTCTTACGAGTAAGCCGCGTTAAAGGGGTTACTATCTTTACAAACTTGAACGAACCTCCGGTAGTGACCGGCCAATCCTACCTCTGGTAGTCGACCTAACCATGGTCATCAATTCATCAGTGGTCCTTTATCCAATCTTGTCAGGATCCTCCATGGGATCCTCCTCAACAACTATCCCTCTAGGACAACATCCTCAACCGCTACATCCTCAATATCAACATCATCCGGTCCCGCGTTAGGATGCTCTATCGGATCCATAATCTGATCCCCAATAATTAATAAAACATCATCGCGTTGATGTTCCTCAACTTCAGGGTTCGGAGTCCCGCTACCATATACGATAACGAACTACGCTTCTATCGCTACATTTATAAGGGTTCCCATAAGGGTTTTAACTGTCAGTACTACGTTAGGTAGTCCGACTATGAACTTGGCAAGAGTTCTTATTATCTTAGTGAACTTATTATCTTAACGTCCCATCATCTCTGAGGTTTATAACGCTTAGCTCTGATACCATTTCTGTAACACCCCCAGATCCGGGGTCGGGGATCCGGGTCGTCACGAGTTCCATTTCCCTTAATAACACCCAATCTTAATAATTACTCAACTACTCTGTACTGTGACCCCATAATAAACACACACACCACACGTTATAGTCTCAGAGATGAACATCCAAAAATAACCACAAGTCGTTTTATTCCACAATTATCTGCCAATACACCTTAAAAGGTTTTCTGAATAAATTTACATTTCTTTGCCATTATTACAATTCATAAATATAAATAAATCTGGTCCATCAAAAGTTGAAAGCCTAGCCTATTGGTAGTTCCTACCTCAGCTACGGCGGCATCAATGCTTCTAGAAAACTGCGGAACGTCTCCTAATCGCTTGCGAATCGGGAGCTTGGTTCTGTTCATCTTTTCTATCTGTTGTTGTGTGATGAAAGAAGAAAGCAAGGGTGAGCAGCAAGCCCACCAAAATAATATGTATAATGATTAATAGTATATGAGTCTACTCATAATACTCATGAAAATCTTGGTCAAAAGAAATGAACCAAGTTTGATATCTTAATGCGATGAAGTCGCAAAATATTCAGTATATATACATATATACTTTTCAAAATGATGGAAGTCCTCTTCCATGCATAATATACACAAAGTCCCATTGTATAACTGTATAAAAATATCGTTGCAAGGTGATCTCATATATCTAACCTTGTCTCAACGTTTTTCTGAAAATCTTTGTCATTCATAAGACAATTATTAATTAGATATAAGTTTAAAAGATGAAGTTACCAAATACTTCGCTACACTTATATCATTCCCAAATACTACTTGAACTACCACCGTTCAAGTTATAATCAATTTCAAAAGTTCATCCCACTGATGAGACCACAAGATAAGACTTGAATAGATTCAATCTTTGAAATATTATTGAATGAAAAAGTTATGAGATACTTTATTTAGCCCCGATATATATATATATCCACATATATATATCCCTTTAAACATTTCCTGGAACCTCTGTTATGCAAAGTATGAACAGAGTTTAAAACATCCAATGAATTTTGGAAAGGAAAAGAATTTTGGCATAAACCCGATATCTCGCTGATCAGGCAAAGATACCAATAAGTAACCTTTTCTACTAGTAGATGGACGAATTCCCCACTGGTCATCACCCTGGTCATAATTAAGACCTATGCTGGACTGCCACTCAGCCACCTATGCATTTGATGGACTCCCACTGAGCCACTTACACAATAATAGACCGTACCTCGGCCTGTCGCTTATGCCGACTCAATGAGAGGGGCTTACTTCCCGAACTTTGGGCAAGTAATCAATTCATTTACCAAATCTGCAACCTTGTTGCGAATATAAAATACACCACAGAGCCGGATTTCCCAGGTTTTGAGCGGGTATTTAAATCCCCTTTAAAAAGGAAGATCTTAAATATAAAAATGAGTTTTGGGATCCGCTCTGACTTTTAAAAACCATTTTGAAGACTCGAAAACACTTTAAAGAGTGTTTGGAGTAAGGCTGATTTAATGAAGTAAATCAGTCCCCAGAATATTAGAAAATATCTGAATATTATTAATTAAATAATATTCCCATGAAGAATAGTCTTTATAAAAATAATTGAAGTAGAAGTATTAAAATTTATACTTGAAACGAGTATTAAATAACCAAAGATATACTTATATGAAAGTATTATCTTTATTTGAATAATCGAAAATAAGTTTGATTATTAACACCTTATTCTTTAATAAAATAAAGAATATATTTCAGCAAATAATCGGAGTCATAGATCCTCAAATGAATATTCAATTAATATTCAATAAATAAAATAAACTGAGTCATAATACCTCGAATGAATATTATAAATAATATTCATTAAATAAAATAAAGGAGTCATAAGTCCTCCGATGAATATTCAAATCATATTGAAATAATAAAATAAACTGAGTCATAACCCTCGAATGAATATTCAAATAATATTCATTAAATAATATAAAAGAGTCTTAAGTCCTCGAATGAATATTCAAAATAATATTCATTAAATAATATAAAGGAGTCATACGCCTTCGAATAATATTCGAAATAATACTCGATAATAAAATAAAGTTTAAAGTTATCGAATAAACCTTATTCGATTAATAGTTTGGAAAAACTATAACCATATATATATATAAATATATATATATATATATATATATCCATATCCATATAAACTCTACTCGGGATCCTCGACTCCCGGTTTTAGAAAATATTTTCACCTTTGGGTCCCTATACTAAGGGTGTATGCAAGATACCGCTATCCTCTAGCATAGGTATTATCAACTGAACCAACAGATATATATTTCAAGAATATGAAACAGGCATGCATATATACCATATCACATGCTACAATATATCGCAAGAATTTGCTAAATAACCAACATGCATCTATCGCAAGATAATGCATATACAAGCGTATACATCACAACAACAGTATAACGGATAGAATACTTGCCTGAGTGCTCCCGGATAGACTTACGCTTAGAGTGGGTCCGATAACCTATGAACAACAACATAAGTCGGAATTAAACCCCGGTCGCTTAAGAAACTAGACTTTAACCATTTAGAGTCCTAATGTTCGCTTTCGCGCTTAACGGTTTACTTAAGTCGCTCGAGTACTCTCGGCTCCACCATTTTTAATAAATTAACCATTAAGGGTTTTATGGAGATTCTTTCGCGAGTACCTTACCAACTACCTAATCCACCTTACATAATTGTTTCATACTCCAATTAGTCCTTTAAGGTCTTTAACCAAGGTTTCAAAGTAAGGCGAGGGGAAATGTTTCGTTCGCGAAACGCCGTTACTTAAAACGGTCGTTTTTCCTAAACCGTACATCGGAATCAAACGAACTACATATCAAAACGAAGCTCGTAACATGAGCTATCTAAACATGGCAGTGGTCATAATCTAGCAGTGGGTTCTCGGGTCCTAATGTTATGCACAAAAACAGTCCAAAGAAAATCGGACATTACGACGGCTATGTTTACGCGATTTCCCAAAATTTTACCAACCAATTCAACCACCAATCAATCCCAATTCACAACCCAATCAAAACTCCATCCATACTTTATCATAACAGCCCCAACAACTCAACATTAACAATTTATACTATTCTTTATCATGAATTTAAACTACACTTAAGTTCATTAATCAACAACCAAGATTTACAACTCCAAAAACAACCCAAAACCAACTAATCTCTACATACACAACCATCAAGCCTCTCATGAACTATATTACTCATATTATGCTCTTAACATTCAATAACAAATCTTGGTTAAGAGATTATACCTTCCTTGAAGCTTTTAATCCATGAAAGATCCTTGGAATGTCCATGGAAGCCTTAATATATGCTTAAGCTACCTTGACCTTGCAAATAAAATCAAGAATCACAAATTTGTTCTTGAAAGTTACTATTCACCCTAAACTAAAATGATTTGTTTGAGATAGAAAACCTTTGATTCAAGCACTCAAACTACTTGCTCTTCTTAGTTATGAAATATAGGATCCAAAGAAACAAACCTTATAATTTTCCATGGAGTATAGCTTGTGTTTTGAATTTCTAATTCACCATTTTGGTGAAAAATTCGAAATGAAGAAGATGAAAAGGGGGGAGAGAGAAGCTTGCTTTGTTTTCTTGATCTTTGTGCATAAAAAGCTTGGTTGATATCCTTTTGTTTTGTTAATTACCTTTTAACCATGGTAAAATTTGTGTGGCTTGAAATCAACCAACAATACCTTCCCTTTGGTCATGCTTATGTCATCCTCCTATGTCATCTTCCCACACTTGTCATCTTCTTGTTGGTGTGGTGACATCATCATCACTAACCTCTTTGATTAGCTCTTAATTACTTGGCTAATGACCGCTGATCTGTTATACGGTTCACTTAACTTTCGTTCTCGTTTATCGTTTGAGGGATCATACCCGGGATCTTATTACTTGGGTTCCCTTAACCTTTCTCAATACATTATATTCCTTTTATGATCCTCTCTTATAATCCTTGAATTTAAATCCTTTTAATCATGTTACCTTATACTCAATTCTCTCCGTATCTAGTGGATTTCCGGGAAAAATCAAAGTGTTCGGAATTGGATTCTGACGATCTTTACATACACTTATATCCCATATAAAGTACTAATAAAATCTCAGAATATCCATATCAGAACCCCTACATAGTGTGGCATGAAAAGTTTTCTCGTTCAGCAAAAACACTATTCATAAGGGTTTCAAAATTTCTCAAAAATTGGGGTTATTACAAAGAAAATGCAGCATTTCCATTCTGATGTAAACAAGGAAGTATTCAAAGATCTACAGCCAAGCCTAAATTGCATTTGATAGAGAAATGAAGAAGAAATATGTGAAGAATCTTTGTAATTGTATTTTACAGTTTTGTCTTCACTTGTAAACTTGGTGATATATAAACCAAGTAGCAGCTAGTAATTAGACATGAATTTTCCAGAGCTGTTTAGAAAAATCCAGAGAGAAAATCATCTAGTTTGTACTAGGAAGCATCTGTGATTTAACTTTTTGAATCACAGATTATCGGAAATAACACATCTCTGGTGGAACAATAAATCCACCAGAAAAGTTTTTAAGTTCTTTGTATTCTTTACATTTGTGTTTGAATATATATCTGTCTGTATTAGCTTCAAGCAATTCACACACTTGTTCTAAAAAACACTTAGCCTTAGAAACTGCTCAAAACTTGAAAAAGTTTTGAGATTTACATTCAACCCCCATTCTGTAAATCTCATTGTTAATCCACTGGGAATAACAATTGGTATCAGAGCTTGCTCTTAACATACAAAGAGTTTAAAGATCCATTCTGCTAACATCATGAGTAAGAAGGATATTGGTGTAAAGATTCCAATCCTGGAAAGAGATAACTATCATCATTGGGAGGTGAAGATGCATTTACATCTTCTCTCTCAAGATGAAAGCTACATCAACTACATTGAGAATGGTCCTCACATCCCACACAAGGTGGCAACAGCTACTACTGCAACAGTTGCTGTTGGACAGTCTATTCCCAAGCCAAAGGCAGAATGGACTGTTGAAGATATTGAAGAGGTCCACAAGGACAAGAAAGCCAAGAATATTCTGTTTAATGGCCTGGATCAAGATATGTTTGACAATGTCATCAACAGCCAAACTGCTAAGGAAATTTGGGATACTGTGCAGCTTATCTATGAAGGCACTGAGCAAGTTAGAGAAAACAAAATGCAGCTTCTCATTCAACAGTATGAATATTTTCACTTTGAAGAAGGAGAATCATTGAATGATACCTTCAACAGATTTCAGAAACTGTTGAATGGATTAAAGCTGTATGGGAGAGTGTACCAAGTCAAGGACTCCAATTTAAAATTTCTAAGGTCTCTACCAAAGGAATGGAAGCCTATGACTGTTTCTCTAAGAAATTCTCAAGATTATAAGGACTTCACACTTGAAAGATTATATGGAATTTTGAAGACTTATGAACTTGAGATGGAGCAAGATGAGCTGTTGGAAAAGGGAAAGAGAAAAGGAGGATCAATTACACTTGTAGCTGACAGTGAAAAAGTTAAAGCCAGGAATGAGGAAAAGACAATGCCAAGTCTCAAAATTGGCACAAGCAAATCAGAATCAAGCAAGGGTAAAGAGCAAGTAGCTGAGGATGAAGACAATTCCAGTCAGGATGACTCTGATGATATTGATGAACATCTGGCCTTTCTGTCCAGGAGGTTTGCAAAGATGAAGTTCAGGAAAAATACAAAATTCACTAAGCCAAACAAGAACATAGTGGACAAATCAAAGTTCAAATGTTACAACTGTGGCATTAGTGGACACTTTGCAAGTGAGTGTAGGAAGCCAACTTCTGATAAAAAGAAATTTGAGCAAGTTGATTATAAACAGAAGTATTTTGATTTGCTCAAACAAAAGGAAAGAGCTTTTCTCACTCAAGATGATTGGGCAGCAGATGGGGTCAATGAAGATGATGATGTGGAATATGTCAACCTAGCCCTGATGGCTAATTCTGATGAAAATGAAACTAGTTCATCAAGCAACCAGGTAATTACTACTGATCTCTCTCAGCTTTCTAAACATGAATGTAATGAAGCCATAAATGATATGTCCAATGAATTATATCATTTGCGTGTTTCCCTTAAATCACTAGCTAAAGAAAATACTAGGATCAAAGAGAATAATGTGTTTTTAAGTGATAGGAATGTTGTGTTAGAGAATCAGGTAATTGAGCTTGAAAAGATTAAACTTAAATGCTTGACTGTTGAGAGTGAACTAGAAGAAGCTGTTAAGAAAGTAGAAATTATTTCTAAACAGTTAGAAAGTGAGCAAGAGGTAATCAAGGCCTGAAAAACATCTAGGGATGTTAGTGTTCAAATTGCCAAGGTTCAGGGAATTGAATCATTCTGTGAGGATTCCTGGAAGAAAAACAAAAAGGAGTTAGAATTAATTGATGGATTGTCAACAGATGTGGAATCAACGGATGATGAAAGTTATCCGTTGAAGGAAGAAAAGGAGCATCCATTGCCTAGTGATTGTTGATGATTTCTCTAAGTTTTCATGGGTCTATTTTCTTGGATCAAAGGATGAAGCTAGTGAAATTATTATCAATCATATCAAGCAAGTCAACAATCATCCTGATTTCAAAGTAAGGAATATTAGGAGTGACAATGGAACTGAGTTCAAGAATTCAACCATGAAGTTGTTCTGTGAAGAAAATGGGATCATGCATGAGTTCTCAGCTCCAAGGACCCCACAACAAAACGCTGTGGTGGAAAGGAAGAACATATCACTAATTGAGGCTGCAAGGACAATGCTTGAAGAGTCAAAACTCCCAACTTACTTTTGGGCTGAGGCTGTTAACTGTGCATGTTACACTCAGAATATTTCTCTAATCAATCAAGCAAAAGACATGACTCCCTATCAATTATTTAAGAGAAGAAAACCAACTTTAAACTTTCTGCATGTCTTTGGTTGTAAATGTTACATCTAAAGGAATCAATCTGATCACAAAGGGAAGTTTGATGCAAAGGCTGATGAAGGAATATTTGTTGGTTATTCTGCTGGAAAATCTTATAGGGTCTACAATCTAAGAACCAACATTGTCATGGAATCTGTGCATGTTGTGTTTGATGATAAAAAGATTGATGGACTAACAGATGAGGGACATCATGAAGGACTCAAATTTGACAACATTGAGATATATTGTGATGATAGTGAAGATGAGAATGATGAAGAATGCATCTCAAGAAGAATTCAAAATCTGCCTTTGGATAATGCACAGAATGCTGCATCCGTTGAAAGTCATAATTCAGCTTCCGTTGAAAGAAGCAATGCAACATCCGTTGAAAGACAAAGTGCATCATCCGTTGAAGTTCATAATGAAGCATCCGTTGATCACAGTCTGTCAACGGATAATCAATTCACTTCATCAGTTGATAGAGCTCCCAATTCCTTTCAAAGGATCAGCAACTCAGGGGGAGTTTCAACCAATCAACATTCTATCTCACATCATGACAATACTGAGGCAACCTCATCTAGGGCTAATCTACCACCTCAAAGGAAATGGACCAAGAATCACCCTTTTGAACTGATCATTGGTGATGCTACATCTAAAGTGCAAACTAGAAGGGCTACTCAAGATGAATGTCTGTATAGTAGCTTTCTATCACAGGAGGAACCTAAGAGAGTGGAAGAAGCTCTATTGGATCCAGATTGGATTTTAGCAATGCAAGAGGAGCTAAACCAATTTGAAAGGAACAAAGTATGGAAGCTGGTACCCAAGCCAAAGAACAAGAGTTCTATTGACACAAAATGGGTATTCAGAAACAAAATGGATGAAAATGGCATTGTCATAAGGAATAAAGCCAGATTGGTTGCTAAAGGCTATTCTCAACAAGAAGGAATAGATTTTGATGAAACATTTGCTCCAGTTGCCAGACTTGAGGCCATCAGAATCTTTCTAGCCTATGCAACTCATGCCAATTTCAAAGTCTATCAAATGGATGTCAAGAGTGCATTTCTAAATGGGGAATTGGAGGAAGAAGTTTATGTAAGCCAACCTCCAGGATTTGAAGATCCAAACTTTCCAGACTATGTGTATTATCTGTTGAAAGCACTCTATGGACTAAAGCAAGCACCTAGAGCCTGGTATGAGACTTTGTCAAAATTCCTTCTAGATAATCACTTCACAAGAGGTACTGTTGACAAAACTCTCTTCTTTAGAAATGTTAATGGCTCTAAAATACTTGTTCAAATTTATGTAGATGATATTATATTTGGATCTACAGATGATAAGCTTTGTAAAAAGTTTGCTAAGTTAATGCAAAGTAAATATGAAATGAGCATGATGGGAGAGCTAACTTATTTTCTTGGTTTACAAGTTAAACAAGTTAGTGATGAAATTTTCATTAGTCAAACTAAATATATTTATGATCTTTTAAAGAAGTTTGACTTAATGGACTGTTCATCTGCAAAAACTCCCATGGCCACTGCCACCAAGCTTGAATTAAACAAGGCTGAAAAGTCTGTGGATATTTCAAGTTATAGAGGCATGGTTGGCTCACTTTTATATTTAACTGCTAGTAGATGTGATATAATGTTTTCTACATGTCTCTGTGCTAGATTTCAAGCTGACCCTAAAGAATCTCACTTAGTGGCTATTAAAAGAATCTTCAGATATCTCAAAGGGACTCCAAATCTAGGAATTTGGTACCCTAGAGAGTCTGGTTTTGATCTAATTGGCTACTCAGATGCAGATTATGCAGGCTGTAAAATAGACAGGAAAAGCACAACTGGCACCTGTCAATTTCTAGGGAACAAGCTTGTGTCATGGTTCAGTAAGAAGCAAAATTCTGTTTCTACATCAACAGCTGAAGCTGAGTACATTGCTGCTGGTAGTTGCTGTGCACAGATACTATGGATGAGGAATCAGCTATTTGACTATGGTTTGACTGTTGACAAAATTCCAATATTCTGTGACAACACAAGTGCCATTGCCATTACTGAAAATCCAGTGCAACACTCAAGAACCAAGCACATTGACATCAAGTACCACTTCATTAGGGAACATGTGATGAAAGGTACAGTGAAACTTCATTTTGTTCCAAGTGAAAAGCAGATTGCAGACATATTTACCAAGCCACTTGATGAATCAACATTCACAAGATTAGTAAATGAGCTAGGTATGCTTAATTATTCAAAAATTTATATCCTCTATATAATCTGCTTTGAAGCCTGAAATGAATTTGCTGCAAGAACAAAGTTGGCTTTTAGTAAAACTTATTCTATCAACAGATATTCCCTATCCGTTGAAAGCCAAAATTGTTCTATCAACGGATGATCATTATCTGTTGAAAGACAAATACATTTCTGGTAATTTTATACCTCAATGGATAAAATGGTGTTGATCATCAACGGATAACTATTTACCTTATCCGTTGAAGTGTCACATCAGTTACTCTAAGTGAGTCACAGCCGTTGATTCTTTTACTTAACCGTTGATACAGATATACACTATTGTATATATTTGTATTAAAGGCAGTTTTCAGAATTTCTACAGTTTTCTTTATTCTTAAACGGCTGTAATTTGCTTGAAAGTATCATTTAATCATTTTATTTTACGTTTTAATTCAAGAAAGTATAAAAGCCCATTGAATTCTAATTTTCACTTTACGCTTTCTTGCAATTTTTATTCTCCTTCTCTCCCAAAATTCTCAAGTTTTTCTCTGCAACCTCTACTCACAACAATGGCACCAGTAGTCAAAATTATGTCTCAAACAGGATTTGTTTATGAAAAGAATAATTTCATAGCCTTGGTTGAAAAGAACGAAGCCCATTCTGATTATCACAAGATGATGGACTTCATCAAAAACTGCAAACTAAGCTATGCAATGCTGGAAGCCCCAACCATCTACTGTGAGGTGATTGAGGAGATTTGGACAACTGCAGAGTTCAATTCCACAGATATGACTATTGCCTTCTCTCTCAAAGGTAAGGATTATTGCATTAACTGTGATGATATACAGTCTTGCTTTAAGTTGCCTGAGAATAATGCCATGACACCACACACTGATAAAGATGTATCTGCTATGTTAGATTCCATAGGCTATGCTTTTGATTCTGCTAGTTTAGGTAGTATTAGAAGGAAAGGCCTTAGGAAAGAATGGAGTTTTCTTGGAGATGCCTTTATCAAGGTTTTCTCTGGGAAGATTAGCAATTTTGATGCCATAACTTCATCTCTTGTTAATATGCTCTATATGCTAGTTTCTGATAGGTACTTTAATTTTAGCAACCGTGTCATGCTAGAATTAGGTTCCAGATTAGGTAACAAAGCTAATAGACCACATAACATCTACTATGCTAGATTCTTTATGTTATTGGCTAACCATGTTGCTGAAGGATTGGTCATATCAAATGAGAATAATAAACTCAAATGCTGGGCACAAGAGAAAAGGGTCCTTGCAGACCTTGTGAGAATGAACCTCAACAGCCAGGTGCCATTGGTATATTTGCCAATCATGAATGCACCACAGGTAAGTGAGGTAAACACTTCTATAACTTCTACTATTTCCAACCCCATTGTTTCTTTGCCTTCTAGTGTGGCCATGGAATCTGTGTCTTTGTCCAAATAGGTTCCTACCAAAGCCACCAAAACTAAAGTTTCAAAACTCAAGTCAAAGAAAACTACCTCTGTTGTTTCTCAAAAGACAACAGTTGTAACAACTACCATAAACCCTGATGGGAGTGAACAGGGTGTGAGTGGTGAGGGGAGGGGTGAACATGAAGAAACCCCCCAGGATAAGGTGGGAGAGGTGAGTGGTACCCAAGCCAGCCAAGCCACAGTCTCTCAAAAGACTGTGGTGGTTCAAAAGGAGTCAAACACATCCCTAGTTGCATCCTCCCAAAAGGGTGCAACTATTAAAAATAGTCCCCAACCAGGGACACAGACCAAAAGAGGGAGGGACACTGAAGCCACACATTCACCAATTAAAGCCTTTTCAAGGAAGAAGAAGGCCAAGACCCTAGTTTCCACACAAGGGGCACACACAGCACAGATACATCCACCTGTATCTGTTCCTTCTCAAATTCAACTTGATGTGATTCCAGCAAATGTGGAGTCACAGCCCCATTCTCTCATAATAGAAACACACCAATCATCAAACTCTCCATCACCCTCTCTGGATATGGATATGATATTCACATCAATTCCTGATTCTCCCTCATTAAAACTCAGGGAGGAGCTCCACTCAAAACCTGATGATCATCATCTTTTAGATGATTTGTTGGATCATCAGCCAATTCTTTCAGATGTAGTTGAAGAATCTGTGTCACCTCACTTAAAATCAATTCACACAGATTCAACAATTATGTCACTTTCTATATCCACATATTTTCCTTCTTTAACGGATATCTCTCATCCGTTGACAAGTGGTTGTTCTTCAACGAATAAGCTTAACAGCAGTTATCCGTTGATACCATCAGTTTCCACTTCAACGGATACTCCCTATCCGTTGATGGTCTCTACACACATAACAGAAACAATTCCAACTGTAGAGGATATGGTTACTGTACAATCACTTTTAGGTTTGAGGGAAGGGAGTGATCTTTTGAGTGAGAGGCTGGGTTGCTCCCAGGCAAAAGGAGAGGTTGAGAGTCACCATATGCATGCTATTTCTTCCAGCATGGCAAAAGTGAGTGAGGGGAGTGCCACCTTAGAAGGTGAGGGTGAGGGTGTGAGGGTGTGTGTGAGCCAGGGGGAGCCCCTGATGCAAGAAAATAGAGAAAATGAGAGAAAGGCAGGTACAGAAGCTATAAGGGTGGATCCAGCCATTGCTAGTGAGTCAATGAAAGTGGATGATGCAGAAAAGGAAAGACAATTTCAGCAACATTACAAAGCTGTAATTGATAACATTTCCTTGGATGCTGACACTTTTACTCATCCTGTTTCAGCCTATCAATTATTGGCTGCTCAGGGCAATGTGGAGGCAGAACAGACTTTAAACATTGTACATACTTCAGAATCTCTTCTCAGAGACAAAGCTGCTGTTAACAGGCTGCCTTCTCAAGCTGGTGAGCCATCTGAAGAATTTGGAGTAAATTCTAATGATGATGACTCTGATTCTTTGGATGAGAGCATGAACTTAGGGGGAGCAGCAGGCCCAAGTTCTGTTCCAGATCTTCCTGAATGGGCATGGGCAAAAGCATCAACACCAGGAGAGTTTGGTGTCACTTTAGTCAGAAAAGTCATGACAATTCAAAAGGCCCTTCAGGAGACTACAGATGCTGGTACCAAGGCAATTCTTCAAGCTCATCTGGAATCTCTGCATCTCTTGCAGTTGCAGCATTTCAAACAGAATCTAAGTGTGGATGAGCTCAAGCAGGATATTGCTGATCTAAAATCCTACAATACTGAGAAGTTGGATTCAATCATACCTTATGGTACTATGCAAGATTTGTTGGGGAGACTGAGGAAAGAATCTGATACTGACAAGAGGCTGGCCAGATTGGAAACCAGAGTTCAGATTATTGAAGACTCTATGATCACTATTCTACAGAATCAACAAACTCAAACAAATCTACTCATGCAGCTGGCAAAAGCACAAGGCTTGACCCCTACCCTTGATGATAATAAAAAGGGGGAGAATAAAGGGGAAGGAGAGCCATCAACAACAGTTCAAATTTCTCAAGTGCTAGTTCCTGCCATCACCACTTCTCCAATTATTCAAATCAAAGGAAAGCTTGATGGAATTGATCTAATCCAGATAGCAGCAGCTGAATTGCAAGTCAAAGAGCAAAGGAAGAAGATTGATGAAAAGATGCAACAAATATTTGGTTCTACAACTTCTCAATCACAATCTGTGAAGCATAGCATAAAAGTGGAATCAATTATTATGGAGCTCAAGCTAGTAGGGAGGAATAAGGTTGGAGAGACTTCTTCCAAGGATCTGAAACCTATGGTTCTCAAGCCCAACAACAGATCCATTAAGGACTCTACAAATAATCCTCTGAAAGAAGTGGATTTTCCTCTTCCAAAGGCTGACGAGGACAAGCTTTTGGGTAGAAGTATCACAAAGCTCAAAGAGACCATGGATGTGGCTGTAAGGAGGAACATGGCTATTATCTTCAGAGAGGGAAAGAGCATATGTGTGATGCAAGGACATCCCAAATTCTCAATAGCCAAGAGGGAAGAAACCAGAAGGTTGAAGGAAGAAGCCAAACAGCTAAAGGCTGACAAAAGAGCACAAGCAAAGCTTGAAAAATAACTAAAGTCAAGTCAGGCTGAAGAACAAAAAGAAATTGAAGACAAAAGTGAAGATGAAGCTATAGGGGACATGGTTGATACTGATATGGAAGAGAGAAGTAAGGAAAGAGAAGAATGGCAGAAAGGGAACAGAAAGAAGGCCAATACAAAGAGAAAGATGGTAGATAAGACTGAAGAAACCCAATCAAAATCCAAACCACTACCCTCTATTCCTGAACCCATTGTGCCTGACCCCTTCATGAACATTCATGGTGAAATAATCATTCCCAAGGAGGAACCAATTGATTGGGACACCATCAAATTGCCCACCTTCCTAACCTCTTCTCCACCATCAAAGAAGCAGAAAAGAAGAATCAAATCAACACCCTCTAAAGCCTCAATCAAATTCACACAGAAGCCTAAGCCTAAGCCTCAAGCCTCTAAGGATGATTATGTTCACATATGTGACATAAAAGAATTTCCAGATATTGAACTCTATCTGGATGAGCTGGAGGAAGTAAGGGGAATAGCTGCCTACAGATAGCTACCAGAAAGACTAGTGTTCAAATACAAAGGAAGTGGGGAAAGAACTTGGCCTCTCTACAGGATTCTGAATGAAGGCTACTTTACCTTGATCAGAGTCTACTCAGCCATACAAAGGGATTCTGGCTTTACCAGGACAGCCAAGACTGAGATTCTCAACAAGATTGCCAACAGAAGGAAAACTTGGAGGGAGCCCAATGCCTTTCCTAGAACATTACTCATTCAAGAAAGAGGAATTACAGTTCATAAATCACCTCATCTATTGATGGAGTTCAGAGACAACAAAGGAGTCAGAAGATTTTTCAGAATTGAAGATCAACTCAAGATTGCCAGTAATGAAACTCTCAAGGATATGCAATCTAAGTTGGACATCAATGAAGAAGATGAAGCTGAATTCTACAGACAACTTCAACTTCAAATAGAGGAGAATGACAGGAGGCTAGGAAAGAAAACAAGGAATCAAAGGAAAAGAAACTAATCTGCTCAGGCTAAAGGAGCACCCTTGGAAATAATGTAATTCTTCAATTCCATCTCAGCATACACATTTTTGTAGCACTTTTAAATTTCTGCTTTATTACAGTTTATATATTTGTCAAGTGTTTTGTTATCATCAAGCTAAACCCAAATTTATGCCTACAGTTCTAGTAGACATAAATAGGGGGAGATTGTTAGGAATATGTGTATTAGTTTGATGATAAATTAAACAAAACACTTAAGTAGAAATCTAGTTTTTGTAGCCTCAACGGATAAGACCATCTTGGCTATCCGTTGAAGGAGTAGCTTTACTTAGCAATAAGTTTAGTATTGTAGCACATTTCATTCTCTGGATTCAAGTTGTAATTCTTAGATATTGTAGGAAATTATCAGTCATGTTGACTACTAGTGGATATGCAAATAGGAGGGCTAATTGTAAATATTTCATGCCTTGTAATTTTGTATAAGTGAAGAAGTATCAACTGATATTGAAGACCTTCAACGGATAAGAAACAAAGCTTCAACGGATGTCTCTAATGTTTCAACGGATAATATCCATCAACGGATAAGTGCTTCAACGGATAAAGACTTCAACTGATAATGCATCAATGGATAAAGCTTCAACGGATAAAGCCTCAACGGATAAGGCATCAACGGATGAAAGCTTCAACGGATGCTTAGTTCATTAGCAGTTGATAGTGACAATTCACAAGCTGACAGAGGCACATGGGTTGACAGAGACAAACTAGAATGTGGAAGCCTCTAGGAGGAATCAAGAAAATGCAGCATTTCCATTCTGATGCAAACAAGGAAGTATTCAAAGATCTACAGCCAAGCCTAAATTGCATTTGATAGAGAAATGAAGAAGAAACATGTGAAGAATCTTTTTAATTGTATTTTACAGTTTTGTCTTCACTTGTAAACTTGGTGATATATAAACCAAGTTGCAACTAGTAATTAGACATGAATTTTCCAGAGCTGTTTAGAAAAATCCAGAGAGAAAATCATATAGTTTGTACTAGGAAGCAGCTGTGATTTAACTCTTTGAATCACAGATTTTCTGAAATAACACATCTCTGGTGGAACAACAAATCCACCAGAAAAGTTTTTAAGTTCTTTATGTTCTTTACATTTATGTTTGAATATATATCTGTCTGTATTAGCTTCAAGCAATTCACACACTTGTTCTCAAAAACACTTAGCCTTAGAAACTGCTCAAAACTTGAAAAAGTTTTGAGATTTACATTCAACCCCCTTCTGTAAATCTCATTGTTAGTCCACTGGGAATAACAGCCACTAAGTGAGATTCTTTAGGGTCAACTTGAAATCTAGCACAGAGATATGTAGAAAACATTATATCAGGTCTACTAGCAGTTAAATATAAAAGTGAGCCAACCATGCCTCTATAACTTGAAATATCCACAGACTATTCAGCCTTGTTTAATTCAAGCTTGGTGGCAGTGGCCATGGGAGTTTTTGCAGATGAACAATCCATTAAGTCAAACTACTTTAAAAGATCATAAATGTATTTAGTTTGACTAATGAAAATTCCACCACTAACTTGTTTAACTTGTAAACCAAGAAAATAAGTTAGCTCTCCCATCATGCTCATTTCATATTTACTTTGCATTAACTTAGCAAACTTTTTACAAAGCTTATCATCTGTAGATCCAAATATAATATCATCTACATAAATTTGAACAAGTATTTTAGAGCCATTAACATTTCTAAAGAAGAGAGTTTTGTCAACAGTACCTCTTGTGAAGTGATTATCTAGAAGGAATTTTGACAAAGTCTCATACCAGGCTCTAGGTGCTTGATTTAGTCCATAGAGTGCTTTCAACAGATAATACACATAGTCTGGAAAGTTTGGATCTTCAAATCCTGGAGGTTGGCTTACATAAACTTCTTCCTCCAATTCCCCATTTAGAAATGCACTCTTGAAATCCATTTAATAGACTTTGAAATTGGCATGGGCTGCATAGGCTAGAAAGATTCTGATGGCCTTAACTCTGGCAACTGGAGCAAATGTTTCATCAAAATCTATTCCTTCTTGTTGAGAATAGCCTTTAACAACCAATCTGGATTTATTCCTTATGACAATGCCATTTTCATCCATCTTGTTTCTGAATACCCATTTTGTGTCAATAAAACTCTTATTCTTTGGCTTGGGTACCAGCTTCCATACATTGTTCCTCTCAAATTGGTTTAGCTCCTCTTGCATTGCTAAAATCCAATCTGGATCCAATAGAGCTTCTTCCACTCTCTTAGGTTCCTCCTGTGATAGAAAGCTACTATACAGACATTCATCTTGAGTAGCCCTTCTAGTTTGCACTTTAGATGTAGCATCACCAATGATCAGTTCAAAAGGGTGATTCTTGGTCCATTTCCTTTGAGGTGGTAGATTAGCTCTAGATGAGGTTGCCTCAGTATTGTCATGATGTGAGATAGAATGTTGATTGGTTGAAACTCCCCCTGAGTTGCTGATCCTTTGAAAGGAATTGGGAGCTCTATCAACTGATGAAGTGAATTGATTATCCGTTGACAGACTGTGATCAATGGATGCTTCATTATGAACTTCAACGGATGATGCACTTTGTCTTTCAACGGATGCTGCATTGCTTCTTTTAACAGAAGCTGAATTATGACTTTCAACGGATGCAGCATTCTGTGCATTATCCAAAGGCAGATTCTGAATTCTTCTTGAGATGTCTTCTTCATCATTCTCATCTTCACTATCATCACAATATATCTCAATGTTGTCAAATTTGAGTCCTTCATGATATCCCTCATCTATTAGTCCATCAATCTTTTTATCATCAAACACAACATGCACAGATTCCATGACAATGTTGGTTCTTAGATTGTAGACCCTATATGATTTTCCAGCAGAATAACCAACAAATATTCCTTCATCAGCCTTTGCATCAAACTTTCCTTTGTGATCAGATTGATTCCTTAAGATGTAACATTTGCAACCAAAGACATGCAGAAAGTTTAAAGTTGGTTTTCTTCTCTTGAATAATTGATAGGGAGTCATGCCTTTTGCCTGATTGATTAGAGAAATATTCTGAGTGTAACATGCACAGTTAACAGCCTCATCCCAAAAGTAAGTTGGGAGTTTTGACTCTTCAAACATTGTCCTTGCAGCTTCAATTAGTGATCTGTTCTTCCTTTCTACCACACCATTTTGTTGTGGGGTCCTTGGAGCTGAGAACTCATGCATGATCCCATTTTCTTCACAGAACAACTTCATGGTTGAATTTTTGAACTCAGTTCCATTGTCACTCCTAATATTCCTTACTTTGAAATCAGGATGATTGTTGACTAGCTTGATATGATTGATAATGATTTCACTGGCTTCATCCTTTGATCCAAGAAAATAAACCCAAGAAAACTTTGAGAAATCATCTACAATCACTAGGCAATATCTTTTTCTTGAAATTGACAATACATTGACTGGTCCAAAGAGATCCATGTGTAGCAGTTGTAAAGGTTCATCAATTGCAGATTCAAGCTTCTTACTGAATGATACTTTCTTTTGCTTTCCTTTCTGACAAGCATCACACAGTCCATCCCTTGTGAATTCAACTAGAGGCATTCCTCTAACTAAGTCCTTTTTGACTAGATCATTCATTGTCTTGAAATTCAAATGGGACAGCTTTTTGTGCCATAGCCAACTTTCAACTGCACTTGCTTTGCTGAAAAGACAAGTAATGGATTCTGCATCTGTAGAGTTGAAGTCAGCTAAGTACACATTCCCTTTTCTAACTCCAGTTAGAACCACTTTATTGTCCTTTTTACTTATGACAATACAGGCTTCAGAATTGAAGGAAACAGTATTCCCTCTGTCACATAGTTGACTGATGCTCAATAGGTTGTGTTTGAGACCATCAACCAATGCAACTTCATCAATGATGATATTTTCTTTTGAAATCAAGCCATATCCCATAGTGAATCCTTTGCTGTCATCTCCAAAGGTTATGCTAGGGCCAACTCTCTCCTTAAACTCTGTGAGCAGGGTGAAATCTCCTGTCATGTGTCTTGAACAGCCACTGTCCAAGTACCATAGATTCCTTCTTTTTCCTTGCACACAACAAAATCAATCAAGTTAATTTTGGTACCCAAGTTTCCTTGGGTCCAGCCTTGTTAGTCTTTTTCCTAGACTTCATTCCTCCTGCATCTTTTGACTTAGGTAACTTTGGGTCAACCTTGATCTCGGATGTGGTTGGTTGAAGTGTAGGGTTAGTCACAGAATCATTTAGCATATTTGATTGAATTTGATAAGGCATAGATTGTGCAAACATGTTATTCCACATAGGCATATTGTATGGCATTTGAGGCATACTAAATGCAGTAAAATAAGGATTATTAATATATGGCATGTTTGCAAAATATGCATGGGGATTCTGATGAGACATAACAGGCATGGCATGCAGAGGTGACATAGACATGTTAGGCATGGAGGGATTTGAAGGCATGGGAGTATTTTTAACAGATTTGCAATTATCAGATAGGTGATTAACACTTTTACAAAGCACACAACTTTTTCTAGGAGCATACCTATCAGGTGTGTAATTGTTATGTTTATTAATCCCTACCTTCCCATTTCTTTTAGATTTTCTTTTAGTTTCCTTCTTATCCTCAACCAACTTAAGCCTATTTTTCAGCTGATCTAAAGTCATGTGTCCTATATTCACCTTACTGGCATCTTTGGATGTGCTGGCTCCTTCTTTGACAAAGTTCTTGAAAGTTGAATCATCCTTCTTATTGAGATTTTTATTTTTAAAATTACTTGCCTGTTTTAATTGATGAGCCTTCAACGGATGCTCCTTTTCTTCCTTCAACGGATAACTTTCATCATCCGTTGATTCCACATCCGTTGACAATCCATCAATTAATTCTAACTCCTTTTTGTTTTTCTTCCAGGTATTCTCACAGAATGATTCAATTCCCTGAACCTTGGAAATCTGAACACTAACATCCCTAGATATTTTCCAGGCCTTGATTACCTCTTGCTCACTTTATAACTGTTTAGAAAGAATTTCTACTTTCTTAACAGCTTCTTCTAGTTCACTCTCAACAGTCAAGCATTT
Source organism: Apium graveolens (assembly GCF_009905375.1). NCBI lineage: Eukaryota > Viridiplantae > Streptophyta > Magnoliopsida > Apiales > Apiaceae > Apium > Apium graveolens. The sequence goes on from NC_133651.1 coordinate 244,436,062, forward strand.
AAGCTTTATCTTTTCAAGCTCAATTACCTGATCCTCTAATACAACATTCCTATCACTTAAAAACACATTATTCTCTTTGATCCTATTGTTTTCTTTAGCTAGTGATTTCAGGGAAACGCGCAAATGATATAATTCATTGGACATATCATTTATGGCTTCATTGCATTCATGTTTAGAAAGCTGAGAGAGATCAGTAGTAATTACCTGGTTGCTTGATGAACTAGTTTCATTTTCATCAGAATTAGCCATCAGGGCTAGGTTGACATATTCCATATCATCATCTTCATTGACCCCATCTGCTGCCCAATCATCTTGAGTGAGAAAAGCTCTTTCCTTTTGTTTGAGCAAATCAAAATACTTCTTTTTGTAATCAACTTGCTCAAATTTCTTTTTATCAGAGGTTGGCTTCCTACACTCACTTGCAAAGTGTCCACTCATGCCACAGTTATAACATTTGAACTTGGATTTGTCCACCATGTTTTTGTTTAGCTTAGTGAATTTTGTATTTTTCCTGAACTTCATCTTTGCAAACCTCCTGGACAGAAAAGCCAGATGTTCATCAATATCATCAGAGTCATCCTGACTGGAATTGTCTTCATCCTCAGCTACTTGCTCTTTACCCTTGCTTGATTCTGATTTTCTTGTGCCAATTTTGAGACTTGGCATTGTCTTTTCCTCATTCCTGGCTTCAACCTTCTCACTGTCAGCTACAAGTGCAACTGATCCTCCTTTTCTCTTTCCCTTTTCCGACAGCTCATCTTGCTCCATCTCAAGTTCATATGTCTTCAAAATTCCATATTTTTTCAAGTGTGAAGTCCTTATAATCTTGAGAATTCCTTAGAGAAACAGTCATAGGCTTCCATTCCTTTGGTAGAGACCTTAGAAATTTTAAATTGGAGTCCTTGACTTGGTACACTCTCCCATACAGCTTTAATCTATTCAACAGTTTCTGAAATCTGTTGAAGGTATCATTCAATGATTCTCCTTCTTCAAAGTGAAAATATTCATATTGTTGAATGAAAAGCTGCATTTTATTTTCTCTAACTTGCTCAGTGCCTTCACAGATAAGCTGCACAGTATCCCAAATTTCCTTAGCAGTTTGGCTGTTGATGACATTGTCAAACATATCTTGATCCAGGCCATTAAACAGAATGTTCATGGCTTTCTTGTCCTTGTGGACCTCTTCAATATCTTCAACAGTCCATTCTGCCTTTGGCTTGGGAATAGACTGTCCAACAGCAACTGTTGCAGTAGCAGCTGTGGCCACCTTGTGTGAGATGTGAGGACCATTTTCAATGCAGTTGATCTAGCTTTCATCTTGAGAGAGAAGATGTAAATGCATCTTCACCTTCCAGTGATGATAGTTATCTCTTTCCAGGATTGGAATCTTTACACCAATATCCTTCTTACTCATGATGTTAGCAGAATAGATCTTTAAACTCTTTGTATGTTAAGAGCAGGCTCTGATACCAATTATTATTCCCAGTGGACTAACAATGAGATTTATAGAAGGGGGTTGAATGTAAATCTCAAAACTTTTTCAAGTTTTGAGCAGTTTCTAAGGCTAAGTGTTTCCGAGAACAAGTGTGTGTGAATTGCTTGAAGCCAATGCAGACAGATATATATTCAAACACAAATGTAAAGAACACAGAGAACTTAAAAACTTTTCTGGTGGATTTGTTGTTCCACCAGAGATGTGTTATTTCAGAAAATCTGTGATTCAAAGAATTAAATCACAGCTGCTACCTAGTACAAACTAGATGATTTTCTCTCTGAATTTTTCTAAACAGCTCTGGAAAATTCATTTCTAATTACTAGATGCTACTTGATTTATATATCACCAAGTTTACAAGTGAAGACAAAACTGTAAAATACAATTAAAAAAGGCTCTTCACATGTTTCTTCTTCATTTCTCTATCCAATGCAATCTAGGAGAATCTGTGAATCTTTGAACACTTCCTTGTTTGCACCAGAATGGAAATGCTGCATTTTCTTGATTCCTCCAAGAGGCTTCCACATTCCAGTTTGTCTCTGTCAACCCATGTGCCTCTGTCAGCTTATGAATTGTCACTATCAACTGCTAATGAACTAAGCATCCGTTGAAGCTTTCATCCGTTGATGCCTTATCCGTTGAGGCTTTATCCGTTGAAGCTTTATCCGTTGATGCATTATCAGTTGAAGTCTTTATTCGTTGAAGCACTTATCCGTTGATGGATATTATCCGTTGAAGCATTAGAGACATCCGTTGAAGCTTTGTTTCTTATCCGTTGAAGGTCTTCAATATCAGTTGATACTTCTTCACTTATACAAAATTACAAGGCATGAAATATTTACAATTAGCCCTCCTATTTGCATATCCACTAGTAGTCAACATGACTGATATTTTCCTACAACATCTAAGAATAACAACTTGAATCCAGAGAATGAAATGTGCTACAATACTAAACTTATTGCTAAGTAAAGCTACTCCTTCAACGGATAGCCAAGATGGTCTTATCCGTTGAGGCTACAAACACTAGATTTCTACTTAAGTGTTTTGTTTAACTTATCATCAAACTAATACACATATTCCTAACAGATGATAAAGTCCAAATAAGGACACAATTCCTTGGAGATTGGCCTCCAAGAAATCCCATAGGGTAAGGAATCAACTTTCTGCATTATAGGACTCCAAAGTCCATTCTAATTCTGAGACCTGTCCACCAAGTCTCCTAACCCTAGTTCAATTCAAGGACTCCCATCATCTATATAAGGGGCCTCATCCCATAAATCAGAACTACATTTTTTGACTTGATCCTTGGCAATCAACAAGGTATGTAGGCATCTCGTTAAAGGCAGATCGAGTCACAAAACACAAGAGCATTCAAATCGAGCCTTGAAGCTCACGAACCTTAGTAGTAAATGCTAGATATATTTGTGATGTCATGTCTAATCTGTTGTGTTTAGTTTCAGAACTTAATATCAGGACTTATCAGGACTTACTGAAAATCAGGACTTACTGAAATCAGAACTTATATCAGAACTTAAGGCCGTCAGGATTTATATCAGGACTTAAGTGCGGGTACTTCAGATAAGGAATGCGGCTGATTTACAGGAGAGGATCTGGACTAAAACAAAAGAAGATATGCATGAAGAGTTGGACAGCTAGAAGACTTATAAAAAGATAATATCTGATTGATATATTTTAGGAGACAGAATTATATTCCATATCAATTAGAAGATATCTTATAATTGTGTACTTCATAAACACAGCTTAGGGTTAACACTATTAGTGTTATCATTCACGAGAACATTATTCATTGTAACCTAGCAGCTCTTAGTGATATTGTTCATCACTGAGAGAGTAGTTTAACCTACTTTGTAACATAGCTTATTATATTGAATAAACTTGATTACTGTTACATACTTGTGTTCTAAGTCGATTTGATTGTATAAACACTATATTCAACCCCCTTCTATAGTGTTGTATGACCTAACAAGTGGTATCAGAGCATCTCTGTTGATATACAAACAGTGAGATCCAATTTACAATCATGTCTAACGAAATACAAACTCCACCTAAGCCGACCAAAACTCAAGATACTCAAAACAATCAAACCCTCAGTCAATATGAAAGTATTAGGGTTCCCATACTGAGAGCATCTGAGTATCCTATATGCAAGGTAAAGATGGCTATGTTTCTGGAAGCCACAGATCCAGAATACCTTGATAGAATTAATGATGGACCATATAAGCCTACCAAGCTTTTTGTTGCACTAGCTGATCAACCAGCAAAGATGATACCAAAGGAGAAAGGTGATTAGACACCTGAAGATATCTCATCTATAGCCAAGGATGCAAGGGTAAGGCATTTACTTCATAGTGCAATTGACAATGTCTTGTCAAACAGGGTAATTGGATGCAAGACTACAAAGGAAATATGGGATGCTTTGGAGACAAGATGCCAGGGAACTGAAGCCATCAAAAAGAACAGGAAGACTATACTCACACAAGAGTATGAGCACTTTGACTCAAAAGCTGATGAGTCATTAACTGATTTATATGACATGTTTGCCAAACTCTTGAATGATTTGTCACTGGTGGACAAGGAATATGATCTTGAAGACTTAAATTTAAAATTTCTTTTAGCTCTTCCTGAAAATTGGGATTTGAAGTCTACTACCATAAGAGACAACTATGACCTTGCTGAAACTACTCTTGATGAAATATATGGTATGCTCAAGACTCATGAACTTGAGATGGATCAAAGGAGCAAAAGGCATGGAAGAAAGTCAAAGACAGTTGCTCTTAAAGCTGAAGATGAATCTCCTAAAGTGATTGTCTCAAAGAGGGGCAAAGAAAAGGCTCTCATCATACAGTCTGATTCAGAGTCATCATATTCTGATGATGATGATTCAGAATCTGAAAATTTATCTGAAGTGGATGTTGATGCAGAAATGATGCAAATGTGTGCTCTTATGGTGAAGGGTATCACAAAGATAGCCTACAAGAAATTCAGAAAGGGTAAGAAGTTTTCCAGGAAAGGTGAAAGTTCTGAAAAGAAAGGGTTCAGAAAGACTGAAAGTAAAGGAGGAAAGTCTGACAGAGGAGATAACTCAAATGTCAAATGTTACAATTGTGGTGAAAAAGGCCACATCTCTCCTGACTGCAAGAAAGGAAAAGGTGATAAAGGCCAAACACTTATCACAAAGAAGAAAAACTGGGCAGACACTTCAGATTCTGAAGAAGAGGTGAACTATGACTTGATGGCAAATGCTGATAACAGTTCTGAAGCTGCTGAATGGAAGGTACCTCATTCAACTCTTGCTTTTTATACTGATGATATTTCTGAGCTAAGATTATATTTGAAAATCATGTTCATTAGTTTTAGTGATCAGACTTTAGAAAATGAAAGATTAAAATCTGAAAGTCTTGCTCTTAGAAAACAGAAATGACTACTTGGAAAAAGAGTTAGTTATATTCTATCAAACTCAGAAAGAAAGAGATGAGGCTTTTTATGTTAAAGATGAACTGTTAAAATTAAATAAATCTCTTAAATCTGAACTAGAAAAGGAAAAGGAGATAATCAAAACTTGGACTAACTCTGAAAGATCAACTCAGAAAATCTTAGAAAATGGAAATTGGAAAGAAGGACTACGTTATCTAGATGATAAAGAAGAAAAGGAAACTGTGTCATCTATACCAAACTTTACCAAGAAAGCTGAAAAGCCTAAAGTTAATCCTGTCAAGTTTGTGTCAAATTCTGACAAGTCAAAATCTGAAAAGGAAGTTAAGGACAAATTAACATCTGAAAAACTAAGACAAGATAAACCAACTGTGGTAAATGTTGGCTTAATGACAAAGAAGCAGCTTAAGTATAAGCTGAAAGAGATTAAAAATGTGAACAAGGTAAAGGAAGCTAGGAAAATAGGAATGGAAAGGAAGGTGTGAATAAAAGCAATAATTATATGCCTATTCCTAATGCTCCTAGAAAGAAATTCTATAATTGTGGAAACTCTAACCATCTTGCTTCTTTTTACAGGAAAAATAAAGGTATAAACTCTTTACCTCCTAGATCAGGAGTTAAGAGTCAGTCTGTTAGGTTTAAACCACAAAATCTTTATTTTCATTGTGGTAGTTTATGGTATTCTATTTATACTTGTAAGGAATATCATAGTTTGTACTATGATTATTATCAAATAAAACCTTCTTTAAAGAAAGTTAGTGTAATTCCTTATAGTGTAAATTCTGATGCAAAGTCTGATATAAAGTCTGATAAAAAGCATGTTAGCATAAACTCTAAAACTAAATCCGCTGCAAATGCTAACAAACTTAAAAAGACCAAAGGATCCAAGCAAGTCTGGGTCCTTAAAACTAACCAATAGTGGTCTTTGTGATTGCAGGGTAACAGGAAAAACATCCTGGTTCTGGACAGTGGATGTTCAGGACATATGACTGGAAATAAAGTCCTGCTATCAAACTTTGTGGAGAAAGCTGGCCCAGGAGTTTCTTATGGAGATGGCAACATGGGAAAGACTCTGGGATATGGCAATATCAATCTTGGGAATGTCATAATTGAAACAGTAGCTCTTGTATCAGGACTTAAACATAATCTGCTAAGTGTAAGTTAAATCTGTGACAGAGGTTATTATGTGGATTTCTTTGAAGAACACTGTGAAGTTGTAAGTAATTCTATAGGCAAAGTGGTTCTGAAAGTTTACAGACATGGTAACATATATGAAGCCAGACGTTCAACAAATTTTGATGGTTCTGCAATCTGTCTGTTAAGCAGAGTATCAATTGAAGAAAGCTGAAAGTGGCACAAGAGACTCTCTCATTTAAATTTCAACAACATAAATGAGCTAGTAAAGATAGATCTTGTGAGAGGACTGCCAAAATCAGTATTTACTCCTGATGGTCTTTGTGACTCATGTCAAAAGGAAAAACAAAGAAAATCTTCATTCAAGAGCAAAACTGAATCCTCAATTCTTGAGCCTTATCACTTACTGCATGTTGATCTATTTGGTCTAGTCAATGTCATGTCCATTGCAAAGAAGAAATATGCTATGGTTATAGTGGATGAGTTCACAAGATACACTTGGGTGTATTTCTTGCACAAGAAGAATAAAACTACATCTACTTTAACTGATCATGTCAGACAGCTGGATAAGTTAGTCAAAGATTCTGTTAAAATAATAAGAAGTGATAATGGCACTGAGTTTAAGAATTCAATCATGGAAGAGTTCTGCAAAGATCATGGAATAAAGCAGGAATTTTTTGCACCTGGAACTCCACAGCAGAATGGAGTTGTAGAAAGAAAGAACATGACTCTTATTGAAGCTGCACGAACTATGCATGATGAAGCAAAGCTACCAACCTATTTTTGGGCTGAAGTTGTGTAGCCTGCTTGTTTTACACAGAATGCTACACTCATAAACAAGCATGGAAAATCACCATATGAGATGGTGAAGAAAAAGAAGCCAAATCTGAAATACTTTCATGTATTTGGATGCAAGTGTTTTGTTCTTAAGACTTATTCTGAAAAGCTGTCAAAATTTGATCTAAAAGCTTATGAAGGAATTTTTGTTGGATATCCACTTTCCAAAAAAGCCTTCAGAGTCTACAATTTAAGAATAAGGGTTGTCATGGAATCTATCAATGTATCTTTTGATGATAAAAAGATTACTGGACTTGAAGATTTCAATGATCATGATCAGCTGAGATTTGAAAATGAAGATATAAATTCTAATTCTGTAAATTCTGATGACCTAAATCCTGATCCTGTAAGTTCTGACGGGTTAAATTCTGATGTCATTGAAACTGTGGTAACTACTCCAAAGGAAAATGCACCTGTTCAGAGGGAGCAAGCTAATGATCCTACCATATCTCAAGACTCTCACGAAGCATCAGAACCAGTCACTGGCTCTTCAAGTTCTGATTCATTAAGTTCTGATGAGCCAAATTCTTATAATTCTAAAAACTCTGATTCTTCAATTCTTGAAGGATCTAACTCAAATTCTGGAATTTCAGAGAGCATAACTTCAGGGGGAGCATCAGAAAATGCTGATGGAGACAGCATGAATCATGGGGGAGGATCCAGTTCTAGAGATCAACTTCCATCTGCAAGGAAGTGGACTAAATCACATACACCTGACTTAATAATTGGAGATCCTAAAGCAGGTGTCATAACTAGAACAGCAACAACAAATGAATGTCTCTATCATTCTTTTCTATCTCAGACTGAACCAAAGAAAGTGGAAAAAGCTCTTCAAGATACTGATTGGGTACAAGCAATGCAGGAATAGTTAAATGAATTTGAAATAAATAAAGTCTGGACCCTAGTGCCAAGACCAAAGAACAGGTCCATTATTGGCACAACATGGGTGTTCAGAAACAAAACTGACAGTGATGGCATAATTATAAGAAACATAGCAAAGCTGATTGCTAAAGGTTACTCTCAACAAGAGGGTATTGACTATGATGAAATATTTTCTCCAGTTGCTAGATTGGAAGCCATAAGAATCTTTTTGGCTTATGCTGCTCACAAGAAGTTCAAAGTCTTTCAAATGGATGTGAAAAGTGCTTTTATCAATGGAGAATTAGAGGAAGAGGTATATGTTGAACAACCTCCAGGCTTTGTAGATCCAAAATTTCCAAATTATGTCTACAGGCTTGACAAAGCACTTTATGGCCTTAAGCAAGCTCCTAGAGCATGGTATGAGACTCTAGCTCAATTCCTTCAGGAAAGTGGATTTGCCAGAGGCACAATTGATAAAACACTGTTCTACCTCAACCATGGAAGGGACTTACTTTTGGTACAGATATATGTTGATGATATCATCTTTGGCTCTAGAAATACAAAATTTTGTAAAATATTTTCCAAGTTAATGCAGTCAAGATATCAAATGAGTATGATGGGAGAACTTAGCTATTTTCTAGGACTTCAAGTCAAGCAAACTGAAGAAGGTACTTTCATGAATCAATACAAGTACACCAGAAATTTACTCAAGAAATTTAGAATGCAAGACAATTCAACTGCATCCACTCCCATGGCCACTGCCACCAAGTTAGATAAAGATACTAGAGCATCAGTAGATATTACTAACTACAGAGGTATGATTGGCTCTTTACTCTATTTAACTACAAGTAGACCTAATATCATGTATGTTACCTGTCTTTGTGCAAGGTTTTAGGCTGATCCAAAAGAAACTCATATAATAGCTGTGAAAAGAATTTTCAAGTACCTCAAGGGTACAGCTGATCTAGGATTGTGGTATCCTAGGGAATCAGATTTTAAGCTAATAGATTACTCAGATGCAGATTTTGCAGTATGCAAAATAGATAGGAAAAGTACTAGTGGAAGCTGTCAATTTCTTGGAGGCAGATTAGTTTCTTGGTTTAGCAAGTAACAAAAATCAATTTCCACATCAACTACAGAAGCAGAATATATTGTTGCAGGAAGCTATTGTGCACAGATTTTTTGGATGAAGAATCAGTTATTGGACTATGGGTTAGAATTTTCTAAAATACCCATTTACTATGATAATCAAAGTGCTATTGCTATGACAGGTAATCCAGTTCAACACTCAATGACAAAGCACATCAGCATTAGGTACCATTTCATAAGGGAACATGTGATGGAAGGTACAGTGGAATTGCATTTTGTCCCAACAGATCAACAACTAGCAGATATCTTCACAAAACCACTATGTGAAGCTACTTTTACAAGACTGCTAAATGAACTTGGAATGGTTTCAGGTTCTTTCTCAAAATCTGTTTAGTTTTTATTCTCATGCATCAGACTTTATGATCAGTGTTTATAGATTGTCTTATCTCCATGTAATTTGTGCTTAAATTGTAACATATTAAATACTGATTGTTATCTGATGTGATTCTATAAACTCTGAAAGTGTTTTGAATGTTCTGTGACTATTCACTCCAATGAGGATAATTTGTTAGATGCTGACTTAGTAGTCTTTAACAGACTGTGTATCCCATGTTTGAATTAGTTATTTATATGGAAATCCATAACACAAGCAAACTCTGATTTTAATCTTAGTCAAATTTACTCTTTGTGTCTTATTACTAAGTCACAAACTAGATTATTGCTTCTTATCTGTCAAATTCTGATGTCGGTAAATTTTAAGGATGAACTACATGCTTTATAAGCCTCACTTATCCGAAGAAAATAAAAGAAAAGAAAAATTGAAATGATGTACTTCTTTGAGATCTAGAGTAAATATGTGAAAGGGAAGATCCAAGTGCATTGTTGGTATTAGGTAATATGCATTAGAAAAGCAAATTAATTTTTCTTGGTGACTTTTCACATTCTCTGATTACTGGAGAAATACTCTGATAACAGCATAAATTCTGATGGCAGTTGTAACTCATTTACACTGAGAAGCCACTGTCTAAAGAATTTCAAAAGATGCATAAAATGAGCACAAACAGTGAGGTGGATTCTTGCATAACTTTATTCTATAGTAGACTTCACAATTCAAGACAGATTTTAAGCACTTTTCTTAGTTATGCCTTATTTCTAAGATATACTGAAATTTATCAGACTTTAATCTTTATCTGATTATTTGCACATACACACACTATCACTCCATATGAATGATGAAAATTACTGTGGTGATTAAGTTGTTTCAGATAAACAGTTAAGCATTATTTGCATAAATTCTGAGGACAAGTTCTGATGATTAAACTCTGAAGAAACCAGTCAGTATTTGTGTGAAGAATCACATAAACAGTCATTCACTTTTTTAGTACAGAAGCCATGTTCTGATGACCATTAAATTCTGGTAATAGTTAAGTTCTGATGCAAATTCTGATGGAAACTCTGATGCTTATGTGGCATTATTTAATTACTTGACTTATTTACTGTAACGGTCATATTTTATCAGAAAATAATTAGGTGAGATTAAAAAATTGATAATCATTTGGTAAATGGGTTGCGTGTTTGTTTTGGTAACCGTATGTGAGCAATAATTACTGCACGTTTACCGTGCCCACTAATAATGTTTTGACTGTTTACATGGTGCCAGGTGTAAAATGTTTGTTCTACTTCCAAAAAGAGCCGTTGTCACGTGGAGAGTATAAATACTAGAGTTAAAAGATTTCAACAATCTTTTACCTAATTTTACTATTTTCTAATCTCTCTTATTTTACTCTCTCTCTCTCTCGTTTTCTCTCTATCTTCTGACGAACTTTCTTACAGGCATTTTATCAAACACCTTGCAAACACACAACTTTTCACTTAACTTTTCACAACAATGGCACCTAAAGATCTTATCTATGATGGATCCAAGTTTGTCCCCAACAACTACATGGCTATTCTCAACAAGGAAAAGACTCCTTCAAAACTTCACTTCATTCAAGACTTTCTATCTCGAAGTAAAATTGGGTATGCTCTGACCCAACCACAGCTTCTTTCAGGCAAACAAATTATGGAGTTCTGGAGGTCTGGGGTATATGATGATGGTGGTGAAAATGGGTCCCCAAGTATTATTTTTTCAACAGGGGAAGATGAGCATCTGGTTACCTTGTCTACTGTACGACAAGCATTGCATCTGCCAGAAAACTGTTCTTACAGTTCACAAGTTGGGGAGTCAGCTCTTCAAAACATGATGGCAAATCTGGGCTATGAGAAATCTTTGTCCAAGCTGGGACAATTGAAGAGGCCCTACATAAGGAGGGAGTGGAGCTTCTTTTTCGACTGCATTACCAAAGCTTTTTCCAACAAATGCTCCAACTTTGATGTTATCCCAATAATTAGTCAGGAAATTGGGTATGCCCTTTTTAATCAAACTCATTTTGATTATGCTACTACAATTTTGGGTTTTATAGGTGATAGGATGAAAGAAGATAGCAACACAGTTTATTTTGCTAGATTCTGTCAACTTATATATAATTTCTGTTGTTCTGATGCACCTCAAAATTTTAGTGAGACAATTGAACCCTTTAAACTTCATAAAAGGCCTTTCACAAACTTATTATCTGCTGATAATAAGAAGAATATACTAAGACCCCTCCAAATTCCTCAATCTGTCAAACAATTCTTAGTAAATTCTGATCCTCACACATACAAAACTATATATCCTGATGTTGAACCTACACAACCTACCACTTCTAAACCTCCACCAACACAATCTTCCAATTCTCAACCACAACCTACCATCAGAACCTACTTTCAACCAGCACAATCCTCTCAACCACACTCATCAGCACCTACCATCAGAACCTCACCTCTCAAATCCAAACCAACCTCTAGTACTTCTCAAAAGGTGCCAGTTGTAAAATCTGACACATCCTCAAGGCCCACAACCAAAAGGACCAAATATGTTCCTCAATCTTCACCAAGGAGAAAGAGAAGGCTGATTCTGAGAGATAAATCAGACGAGGATGAACAAGTCCAGGTTCTTGAATCAGAACCTGTGACAATAGAAGTTGAAAAGGTATTTTTTCAGAAGGAGGTTGAAGCTAAAGAGGTAACTCCTCAGAAAAAAATGAAGCTGAGAAGTCTGGAATTTTGAAAAGGAAAAGAACTTCAAGTTCTGATGCTGCTCAAACAACACCTTCACAACCAAAGTCCAGATCAAAGAATAAGAGAGCAGGTGTGAAAATTACACAAGCTCAATATGAGGATGCTGAAGAAGCTTTGGAAGGGGATCAGGAATCTCTGATCTCATCAGAACCAATAGTCATTGAAGCTCTTCCAACACCTGAAGACACTGTTCCAGAAATAGTGATCACACCTCCTATCTCTCCATTCAGCGAAACAACTACAGTTGAAGATTCAGGATTAAGTCCTGAAATTGATATTCACAAGTTACATATACCAACTGTCTTGTATCTGGAAGCACCACAAGCGAAGGAGTCAACTCCACCCATTTCTCCATTAAATGCTGATATTTCTACTACTCCAATTCTGGATTTGGATCCTGAAACAGATGAAGTAGTTCTAAAATCTCCTTCAGCTACACACACTCTTGTGTTATCAGAAGATGAGGAGATGTTATCAAGTTCTGGAGACAGTGCTCCAGTTAATGCTCCAATTCTTGGAAATGAGGCACTACTTAAATTTGTTGAAGAAGATGCTCCTGTTCCATGGGAAGAAACTCACAGAGGAGTTGAATGGACCAAGAAGTGGAATGAACTTGACTTCATTCCAAGCTTAAATGTTTTGAAAGATCATATTTTAAAAGCTGATGAGTTGCCGACAAATTCTGATTTTAAGACACAACTTAAAGTCACTGCTCTCGGTACTAAATCTCTTCAAGGTCTACACTCCACAACTCAAGCAAAGGTTGATAAACTTCAAGAAACAATTGATAAGCTAGACACGGAGATCAAATTAGACAAAAAGAGGTTTATCAGACCTATTCAAGAGAAAGTGGAAGCAATTGAGAAAATTCAAGAAAAGCAGTAGGCCCAACTGGAATAGGTCTTGCAAAATTAAGCTGCTCAACAAATTCAATTAACTGAAATCCAATCTTCAGTGGAACTCCTTCTTTCTCTACTCCTTCCAGATGATGCCAAAAAGGGGGAAAAGGTAGTTAAGTCTGAATGCTCAATTAGCAAATCACTGAAGAAAAAGGATGATTCTAAAAATGACCAGGGAAACCCTAGCAAGGGCAAAGGTCAAGGTCAAGGCAAGCAAAGCAGCAAAGTTTCTTCACAGAAACTAATTTCTGATTCTAGCAAATCTTCTACACAGAAGAATACAAGTTCTGAAGCTGTGAATGCTCAAGTTCTGGAAGCAAGTTTTGATGATCAAAGTCTGATGACAAAGCCTGATATTCTGATTCAGTCTGGAAGTCAAGACTCTCAAAAGTTTTTACAAACTCTGAAACTTAAGGGAAGGGAGACTACTGTCTACTATAAAGATCCCAAGATTCAGACACTTGATGAAGAAATTTCTAGAAGATTATTTCTCAAGGATAATCCTGGAATGGATTTAGAGACTCTAAAGGAGGAAGAAGCTATATTTGCAGTTGAGAAGACAAATCTTAAATCTAAAGCTTCTAATGCAAAGAAACCTCCAAGGCCTAAAGAAAAAGGCATTGTGATCAAGGAAATGTCAACTTCTGAGGCTTCAAAGCCCAAGACAAGATCACAAGTTGAAATTGATCCCAAGGCAAAAGAGAAAGGAAAGATTGATGAACCAACAAAGAAACAGGAGATGAAGATTACTCAAATCCTGATGAATCCTCTGTGCAAAATGGTTCAAGTCTTTGATGATACTGTTGCAGAAGATAAAACTGTTGAAACTCTGAAAAGACAGAAGATAACAGAAAAATCTAAGACAACCTCTGACATAGCTCAAGTTGTTCAGAGTGAAGACATTTCAGAACAACAAGGTATAAATGAAACAACAAATCATGATCAAGTCATCAAGACATCAACCTCTAACAGAGCTCAAGTTGATTTAAACAAGATGACAATTGCTGATAAGAAGAAGCTGCTATGGAACAAAGCTACTCCAGTGGAACCTAAGTCCAATATAATGATTAATAAACTTGTAACATTTGGGTTGAGATCCAAGCAACCTAGAGATAGAGCCGGATTAGGTTCTGATGAAGAAAAGATACAAACAGGAGTAGAAGTTACTCTCGGAGATCCTTTCATGTTGACAGACAAACCATATGAACAAATCAAACAAAAGCAACTTGACAAAGTGTTGTCTGCTTAAATTGTGATGGATGCTCATGATAAAGATGATCTAAAAGAGAAATTGATCTTATTTCTCAATGATGGCAGGACTTACAGACTAGCTGATACTGATGTGCTAAAGAAGTCTGTCAAAGAGCTTCAACATATTCACTACCTTCTGGAAGTAAAATCTGATGTTACAAGAAGATGGTCAGAATATATTTTGAAGGCTATAAGAGATCTTCTCAGAATCTCTGGTATAAAGGATTCTCAGTACATTCCAAAAATAACTGAAGATGATGGAAGAGAAATTCCTATGAGGAAGAACTCTACTAAGGTGGAAGTTATTCTGAAAGGAAAGTGTCTATGCTACAATGAAGACTCTTCACATCCTAGAGTAATCAGACTTGGAGATGGTCTTGAAAGAACATCAGTTCATGCACTTAGAACAACCATTTATCAGATTGGTGACAATGAAGATGAAGAACTAATGCAAGTCAAAGCACAGTTAGTTGAAGTTCTGAGAAAAGCTGAAGACAAGCTGGTAAAAGACTTTACAAGGAATCACTTTCAATTCAGATTGATCCAGTGATATGGGTAAAGCTACATGTACTGTAAGTTGTAGTTAGTTGTCTAAATAAACTCTCATTGCATTTATACTTAAATGTTTTTGACATCATCAAATCTATTAACTTGTATATTTTCATAATTAACAAGTGGGGGGAGATTGTTAGATATATTTGTGATGTCATGTCTAATCTATTATGTTTAGTTTTAGAACTTAATATCAGGACTTATCAGGACTTACTGGAAATCAGGACTTACTGAAGTCAGAACTTATATCAGAACTTAAGGCCGTCAGGATTTATATCAGGACTTAAGTGCGGGTACTTCAGATAAGGAATGCAGCTGATTTACAGAAGACGATCTAGACTAAAACAAAAGAAGATATGCATAAAGAGTTGGACAGCTAGAAGACTTGTAAAAAGATAATATCTGATTGATATATTTTAGGAGACAGAATTATATTCCATATCAATTAGAAGATATCTTATAATTGTGTACTATATAAACACAGCTTAGGGTTTATACTATAAGTGTTATCATTCACGAGAACATTATTCATTGTAACCTAGCAGCTCTTAGTGATATTGTTCATCACTGAGAGAGTAGTTTAACCTACTTTGTAACAGAGCTTATTATATTGAATAAACTTGATTACTGTTACATACTTGTGTTCTAAGTTGATTTGATTGTATAAACACTATATTCAACCCCCTTCTATAGTGTTGTGTGACCTAACAAGTGGTATTAGAGCATCTCTGTTGATATACAAACAGTGAGATTTAATTTACAATCATGTCTGACGAAACATAAACTCCACCTAAGCCCACCAAAACTCAAGATACTCAAAACAATCAAACCCACAGTCGATATAAAAGTATTAGGGTTCCCATACTGAGAGCATCTGAGTATCCTATATGGAAGGTAAAGATGACTATGTTTCTGGAAGCCACAAATCCAGAATACCTTGATAGAATTAATGATGGACCATATAAGCCTACCAAGCTTTTTGTTGCAGTTGCTGATCAACCAGCAAAGATGATACCAAAGGAGAAAGGTGATTATACACCTGAAGATATCTCATCTATTGCCAATGATGCAAGGGTAAGGCATTTACTTCATAGTGCAATTGACAATGTTATGTCAAGCAGGCATTCTTGTTCATGACCTTTTGTGCTCTTTTAATAAATTCAACCATATTAGAAGATTAAAATTTGAATCAAAGGCATATGGCAAAAAATGTATTGATTATCCTTACATAACAGATCATATTTAATAATCTTCGCTTAAGCTATTTTAGTTGCCCGCCTAGCCAATTAAAATACCCCATTAATAAAGCCGTTAAGAGGGGAACTCCTGCAAGATCAACACCTGTATATTTTCGTGAATTTTATCTCTAGACCAAAATATCACTTTTTTAACTTCTTATTCTTGTAGTATTTTAAGGGGAGGGGTTGACTACTACTGTGCTCATGACTTGTCTACACGATTTGTAATTTTGTGCAGGTCTATTGGCCCTAGAGATGCACAAAAACCAGATCGGGCAGGATTCGAGCCTCGCTTTACAAAATCCGGATTTTTTGAAACCGGACCGGGCCGAGCTTTTTTTAAAATCGAGTCGGGTCGGGCCAAATTTTGTTCAATATAAGTAGGCCATTGAGGTCCGCAGATCGGGCCGGGCCGGGCCGCTGGATTTTTTAAATAATTTTAATATTACATTTTATTTTTTATGCAATAATATATAATTTTCTTAATTTTGTTTGGATTGTATTTGTAAGTTTAGGCTTTTATATATAAGTACACGTTGTTAATTAGAACTTAAAATAAATTATTCATATTATATCTTAGAATAGTTTATAATTTTATATTTTACATGTAGGTAAATATTAACTAAAAGTGTTCACATATAATTAAAAAATGTGTAACTATCAATTTTCTTAATAGTTTATTAGAAATTTAAGGTTTTTATTCGTAATTATATTCACTAATAAAATAAATTTGGATAAGGTATAATTTTTTCAATGTTCTATTCAAATATTTATTAAAAATTAACATAAAATTCGGATTTTAACGGACCAGATCGGGCCGGACCGGGATTTTATCCGAATTGGGCCGGGCCTAAATCCGAATCGGGCCTAAATCCAGATCGCGCTTAAATCCGGGTTTTTACCTAATCACACCGGGCTGGATTTTATAAAAAATATGTAGTCCATTAAGGCCTGCCGGCCGGATAGGACCGGATAAGACTTTTTTCACACCGGATCGGACGGACTTTTCAGATTCTGATTTCTTGTGCATCTGTAAATGGGCCTAGCCTATATCAATTAAAGTTTGATAGGAATGTACCTCTGTTATTCCCTAACAATATAACAAGAATTACAGAAGGGGGGTTGAATGTAATTCTGGCTACTTTTTGAGATTTTAAAATTGTTCTAACTTAATATATATAACGGTGTTTGATTTGTAATAGTGCGGAATGAAAGAGTAATAGAAATCAAAATACCAAGTAATAAATACAAGTTTTAAAACTTTCTGGTGGATTTGAAAGTATTCACCAGAGATATAAATATATCAGATTGAGAACTCTGTGAAGCTTTGAATAGCTCACAGCTCCTTTACAAGTTGAACAAACAAAACTATAGAGAAATTCTTACAGAATACAGCTTGATATGTTTCTCTGAAAAATAAGCTTGCATAGTTGATTGTTCTACTGGGTACTCTTGGTTTATATATATAACCAAGTTACATGACAGTAAGACGAGATAATAAAACAAAATGTATATAGTCTAATTTCATGCTGCTTCACTACTCTATTCCAGCATCTTTGAAAATCTTCATATTTGCATGAAAATGATAATGCTTCTTTGTTCTCAAAATCCTACTTAACAGGTTGCCACATTCCTTTTGTAAACACCCAACGGATATGACTGTATTGTCACTATCAACAGCTATTTTGAATATGATCATCCGTCGGGATTATGTTGAACATCCGTCGGGGAATATGTTGATCATCCGTCGGGACCCTTGTTGATCATCCGTCGGGAGTCTATCTATCACTTGACTCTATTTCACTTATACAGAATTACAAGACATCTCATATTTACAATTAGCCAACCTATTTCGCATATCAATCTAGTAGTCAACATGACTTAGAGAACCCTACACAATATACAAGACTAAAACATGTTGTTTGCAGAAATGTGCTACATTACTTATTTGTTACATAAGTTACACTCTCAATGGATGTCAAATTATCATCTGTCGGGACTATGAAGTTCATCCGTCGGGACTATATTAGATCATCCGTCGAGAGCTACAAAATTTACTAAGTCAAATCTACTAAGGTGTTTTTTTAACTTATCATCAAGTTCACAACATATTCCTAACAATCTCCCCCAATTTATGTCTACTGGAATTGTAGCCATAAATTAAGAGAAATTTGATGATAACAAAACACCCTAAATATACAGATTAAAAGATAGTAGATATAACTGATAAGTGCTACAAGTTTATTGAAAATTGAACAAAGCAAAGTATACAAAGAGTTCTCACAATTATTATCAAGGTGCTCCTTTAGTCTGAGCAGATGATTTCTATTTCCTTGATATATGGATTTCTTCATAAGCTTCCTGTTATTCTCTTCCATTTAATTCTGGAGTTGTCTGTAAAATTCAAGTTCATCAGCTTCAAATAGATCCAGCTTTTCTTGCATTTTCAATAGTGTCTCATTGCTAGAGATACTCAATTGGTCATCCAGTCTGAAAAATCTTCTAACACCCTTGTTGTCCATGAATTCCATCAGCCAATAAGACCTCAAATGTACTCTATTTCATGTGAAGGGAATTGATAGAGTTTTTGGGAGTGCATCTTTGGCTTTATTGCTCCTTAGATCTTCTATCTTCTTTAGGACCAATTTCCTTGCAGTTACATTAAAACCAAAATTTTTCTTAAAGGATGAGAAGACCTTTATCAGTACAGATTGGCTTTCTTGAAGAATCCTATACAGAGGCCATGTGATCTCTTTCCCTCCCTTGTACTTAAATACCAGTCTTTCAGGAAGATGTCTGTGAGCATCAATCCCTCTTACTTCTTCCAATTCATCCAAATAGAGGTTTAAATCTGAAAACTCCTTAATGTCACATATTTATAAAAGATCTCCCTTGTTGACTGTAGGTTAAGATTTGGTTAGGGTCTTGGTTCTGAGAGTCACAGGCTTGACTTTCTTGATTGCTCTAGTCTTTGTTTTCTTTGGCTTGTTGAAGATAGGTAAATTGAGTTCAGGAATTGGCATACTTTCCCAGTCTATTGGCTCATCCTTGGGAATTATAGCCTCACCATGAAAATTCTTTGTTGGATCCACCTTAAATTCCTCATGTGCCATTGATGGATTGGATATTTGAGTTGAAGTTGTAGACTATTTGGGAATGTAGTCTTCCAGTTCCTCATTACTGAAGTCCAATTTTCTCTTGATTCTTTGCTTGTATCTTAGTTTCTTTGTCTGTTGAGGTTCATTCTGCACTTTTTGATCCCGAGTTTCAGTTTTCATAATTGGTTTTTCAGAGAATTCAGTTGCAGCTTTCACAGCTTGAAGCTTGGTTACTATAGCAGCTTGCTCCTTAATCTGTTTGAGCTTCCCAGCATCTATAGCAGCTTGCCTCTTTTCTTGCTTAATTCTTTATTTTTCTTCCCTTTTTGCTGCTGCAAACTGAGGGTGTCCATCCACCACACAAATCTCTTTTCCATTCCTGTAAATTTTGGCAATTCTCTTCTTTTGTGTTGAATCAGATGGATCTTTGTAAAATGCTATGGACCTTGCCAACAGTTTCTTTTTATCAGGTTTTGGAGTCTCAAATATGAGATCCAAGGATTCTTGTCTGATGACTTTGGATAGTTCCTTTTAGGCTTCAAAATCAGATTAGATTTTGGATATTTGATGCATGAAGTTTGGCATTTTTCCAAGCTACCTAGACTCATTTCATTCACTGAGATTTGCTTGACTTGTGTGTGGTGATGAAAAGTCTTGTCTGGTTTCTATATCTGACAAAATTTCTTTTGAATTTCTTCATCTATCTTCCTCCATTTATCATTCAATTCTTTCTCAACAGCTGCAACATCAAGCATCTTGAGATTTGTCTTTGAATCAAGCTTAACAGCTGCTATTTGGATCAGATCAATGCTGTCCAGTACTGGTGGATTTGGCAAAGTAATTTCTGGAACTATTACTTGACTGATTTGAACATTTATCACATGCTCCCCCTCACTGGTTGGCTCTCCTTGATTAAGTGGGATGTTTGGATCTTTCTCCCCTTTTTTGTTATCATCAAGTAGAGTAGAGGTGGAAGTTTGTGCAACCACCAGCTTTTGTAGGAACTGAGTTTGCTGTGCTTGATGAAGATGAATAGTTGTTAGAGAGGCTTCTACAGCTTTCAGTCTAGTGTCCAAGGAGTCCACTTTGGTTGCAAGATTAGAATTCTTCCTCAACTATCTGTTGATGTCAAGCATTGTTGTATTCGGAAATTTAGCATCCAATCTTTCAGAGACATCCTTCTTGATTTGATCAATCTCTGTTTTGATTGAAGTGACATCTTAATTGTGTTGAAGAGCTTGTATTTGATGGAATTGTAGAGAGTTGAGGTGTGCTTGTAGAAACTTCTTGGTGCTAGAATTGGTAGTGGCTTAAAGAAGAGCATTGTGTGTCTGTTGAATGATGTGAAAAAGAGTTATCTTGAAATGCTGCTCATCACACTCTTTAGAAAACACCCAAGGTGGAATGTTTGATCTAGAGCTAGGGTCTACTTCTCCCCTATGTCCATGAACTCTTCTTCATCACCATCTTCATCTCCAAAGAAGTCTTCAGACTCACCAGTTCCATAGTCAACATCATCACTAGCTTTAGGTGGCATGGCTGTGATGACATCCTTTGCTCTTTGCATTAACTCAGTTGTATGTACCAAGTTAAGCATCTTTTCTGCATTTTCATTGCCCTGTCCAGTCAAAAGTTGGTATGCTGGAACAGGATGAGTAAATGTCTCAGCATTAAAAGAGATAGAATCAATTACAGCTTGAGAATCTTGTTGAAATGGTTTCTCTTTGTCTGCATCACTGACATACATTGACTCACTAGTAATGGATTCCATCCTTATTTCTCCTGTACATGCATTTCTCTCAATTTCTGTCTTTTGTTGCATCAAGGGCTCCCCTTGGCTCACTACCCTCACACCCTCACCTTCACCTTCTAAGGTGGAACTCCTCTCACTCTCTTTTGCCAGGCTGGAAGAAATTCCCTGCATGAGTGCACTCCTTTCCTCTCCTTTTTCCTAGAAGCAACCCAGCCTCTCACTCATTTCACTCCTTTCCCTCAGTCCTAAGAGTGATTGTACAACTACTAACTCATCTACATTTGTAACAATTGTTGAAATTTCAGTGTGTGAAGAGAGTATTGACGGATGAGGAAGATCCATCGGGATAGTAGTTAGGCTAGCTGATGGATGACTGATGTTAGGCACATCCATCGGGATACAATCACTAACCGACGGATGAACAATATCCATCAGAATAAGAAATGAATGAGTTTGGAGTGAATACTATTATAGACTCTGTGCAGATTGATGAAAATTTGGGCACAGATGTCTCAATAGTTCCTGAAAGAATTGGCAAGTGAGCCAACAAATCATCCAAAAGATGATGCTCACTTGCACTAGATTTTCGCTTCCCCAACCGAGTTAAAGAAGGGAATCATGAATTGATGTGTTGATCATAACCACATCCAGAGAATTTGTGGGAGAGTTTGGTGTTTGTGGTGTTTCTATTACTAAAGATTTTGGTTGTGACTCCATATTTATTGGATCCACATCAAATTGACTTTGAGATGGTGCAGTAATTGAGTTTTTAGCTTCAGTTTGCACTGTGTATGTTCCCTGTGCATCCCCAATGGTTTTAGATCTCTTCTTTCTAGCATAAGTTTGGGGTGAGCTTGTGTCCCTTCCCCTCTTGGCCTGTGCTCCTGGTTGGGAGCTTGTTTCAATAGTGACATCCTTTTGGGAGGATGAAACTAGAGGTGAGCTGATTTCCCTATTAATCACCACAGTTTGTTGAGAAACTGTGGTGTTGCTAGGTTTAGGTACACTTGCCTCTTTATCCTTATCCTTGGGGTTTCTTTGATGTTCACCCCGTCCCTCGCCTATCTCACTACCCTTCACACTCCCCTCTTTAGTTTTGGTAGATTTTGCAACTGGTTTCTTTTGAGAGAAACCAGAGGGGGTTTTCTTTGTTTTGGATTTTGAAGTTTTTATTTTGGTAGCTTGGGTAGGCATCTGTTGGGTCATTGACACAGATGCCATAGCCACACTCAAAGGCAAAGAAATTTGTGAGGTTGGAATAGTAGAGACAGTGGTGCTTACCTCACTTACCTGGGGGCCCTCCATGATTGGAAAATAAACCAAGGGCACCTCCTTGTGGTGATCAGCTCTATTCAAGTCTACAATTACCCTTCTTTCTTGAACCAAACAATCTAATTTATTGGTTGGGTTCTCAATTGCAAGATCTTCATAGATATGGTTAGCAATAATCATAAGGAATCTAGCATAATAGATATGTTTAAATCTCTTATTAACCTCTCCTAATTTATATCCTAACTCAAATATAACAACATCACTGAAATTGTACTTATCAGTAAGAAGCATGTAAAGCATGTTAAGCATAGTAGTATTGACAGAATCAAAGTTACTTATCTTACCAGAAAATACTTTGGTAACTACATCACACAAGAAACTCCATTCTTTTCTAAGACCTGGCCTTCTAATCTCACTTAATTTAGTAGTAGTGTCACACCCCAACTTTACCAATAGTTTAAATATAACTATTACAACATTTTAAAAGAAGTAAACATAACCAAATCCAAGATCTTACAGTTTAGAATTTGGAACAGCCCAACACTACCATCTATTACATCTGATTTTTAAAATAGCGAGTCCTCACACAAAACTACTATCACTTATTCTACCTGAGCTCGAACATAAGCATCAGCATCACAGGTCTTACGGGCGGTCTGCTTGAATCTAACCATAGCTGCTAGCTGAAATATCAGGGTAAAGCAAGGAGTGAGCCAAATGCTCAACAAGTGCTAAACAATACGATACAAAATATAAATCGAAATATATATTAAGGAATGACAGTGAGAGGACATAACCAATGATATCGAGAGATAAGACTTTTGGGTGGTGGCATCATTTTGTTTGTATCAAAACAATTTCAAAATCATACTTCTAATCAAAATCATTTTATGACGCTACGGATTACAACCGGTGATCAGCCGCGAAGTAATCCCGAACCTCGCTGGGTTCTAAAACATTAATGGGAATCCCTAGGCAACTTTTAAGCCTAATATAAGTGTGGAAAGGACTCGCGTCTCAGTCCAGATCCACCATTCAAAGAAAACATTTATCCCCTATTTATTTCAAAAACTGATGCCGAATTATAACAATATCTTTTTTTTTACAGTAAACATTTTTATCAAGGGATTATAGATCAACTCGAAACACGGGGAAATGGTACTAAATCTCAGGGCCATGAATCACAAAACTATACTCTATTAGGGTAACTGAATGGTTTTCATATATCAAAGTTTGGACAAGGGGATTTAGTGAGGCTATTGGATATCATGAAAGGTAATGCCAAATTGGGCTTAAAGCAATGGTTTCTCATCAAAGTTCAAGTGTTGGATCATCAAGAAGGTAAGCTTCATGAATACTAAGGGTGTTAAGGTATGCAGAAATGATCTTTAGCTCAGGATATATATCAGAATTATCAAGCTTTAGGATAAGAAAGAGGGGTATCAATCAATGAGGAATCACTTTGATAAGTATCTGACTTTCAGGGTTCAAGGTAAGGTTCTATAGGGGTTCAAGTATCAGGATGAGATATCAATACTTAGGAATCATCAACATGTTAATCAAGAGAATCAACCAAGAGTTATAACTACCCTTTCTTTTATCATGGCATTCGAATTACTTTAATATACTATCATGATAAGACTACTTTGCAATACGTACTCGAGGGTTCATGGCATCTCTATATAATTCAAAGATAAACATAAGATATGCTTTATTTAATATAGCAAATGACACAGGATAGTTGCAACAATGTATGAACTATTAGCAGTGAATATGAAGGACAAGTTGAATCACTTGCCTTGAGAAAGGGTGGTCTGTTTTGACTGGTAGGAGCAACTGGAAGCTTCACTCGACCTTTATGGCAAGTTTTCTCTCGTCTCGAGATCCTACATAAATAATAATCTTCATTATAATATATTCTCACCAACTTAACCTATTTACAACCCGAATTTAAACACGGATGGCACTTAGGCCTATATGCACTTAATTTATATTCACCTTTAAATTATAATTGCACACACATAGCCACATAATCACATATCATATATTAATACCAAATAACACCATATACACCATAATGCAACACTAGGCTTGGATGATCTCGATCCCCAACTAAGTCACTTGATCGCTAAACTAGATAAAGTCTCCAAATTGGGCCTTCTAACTCGATGTGCCTTTACTAAACTATCCAAAACCTATTGACCCTCACTTGTGTCTTTTACTCTACTGACCTTATAATATCTTAAAACTATGGTGGTCAACCTAAATCTTACTCCTAAGTGTTCTAAAACTATGTGATAAGTGAAAGTGCTCGCTG
Source organism: Apium graveolens (assembly GCF_009905375.1). Taxonomy (NCBI): domain Eukaryota; kingdom Viridiplantae; phylum Streptophyta; class Magnoliopsida; order Apiales; family Apiaceae; genus Apium; species Apium graveolens. Next base: position 244,460,467 of record NC_133651.1, read on the forward strand.
GTGCAAATTTCAGAATGACAACTATGGTTTCTTGAGTGCATTAGACACTCTTAAACTACAAGTTTTCCTTCAAAACTTTTACACAAGACTCTCCTGACCTAAGGGCATCTCCCAAACTTGATGTGGCTCAAGGGCCTGGCTTGGGCCTTCTTGGGCCTAAGCCAAAAGTCCAAGGTTCCCCTGTTTTTCTGGGCAGAAAACGCCCTGACTTGAATTAACTTGTGACACATGGTTCTAACTCATATCCTATGAACTATGGCTGGAAATACTTCTCTGACACTCCCTCTAACTAAGGCCCAACAGGGCCTAGTGAGGGCCTACCCATGACATGGTCAAATCTCCCTATTTCTAAGTTGCAACAAAACTGTCCCCTGCTGGACAGATTTTGTTATTCTACTTGTACACCTAACCAAATGACATGAAAACCTCCAACCAACACCTAAAACCTTTTATATACTCCCAATAATAACTTCTGGTGGCTTGGGACTCAAAGTACACATCAATGACATGGTCAAAACTCACTCTAAACCTCAGGGTACTATACTGATTTTCTGCAGAAACTATGACTCTCCTATCTCCAAGGTTTTGACTTGACAAACTCAACCACCAACAACCCAATACCCAAACCAAGACTTAAACATGGTGATCTACTGAACTAACTCCCTTATACTTAAAATAATTTTGGTGGAGATCATCCTTACCTAAGGTGCAATTATGGTAAAACAAAAGAAACCACATTTCACAACTCACAAATTATCAAGTCTTTGAAACAACATGTTTTCTAAATATGTTTTACCAAGAAATCCACATGCATACATGTCTTCGAGTTTTGCAAACCAAACAACATGTTTTCTAAATATGTTTTACCAAGAAATTTACATGCAAGCCTAGCATGAGCTATATCTAGATGATCACTTAGCATGCAAGGGGTTTCATCAAATTTTCACTACAAAATTCCAGCCATTATCACATAAACATGCAAAAATTGAACAAAGCAACAAGAATGGTCTCAAGGACCATTCATTCGGCTCCCCTATGGCCACGGCCGAATGAAATGGAAGGGAATGGCCATTTAACATCAAGAGTTTCCTTCTCAAGACTTGGCACTTCTCCATTCCTTGTAGTCCTCTCAAAAACAACCTTAAATCCACAAGAATCAAGGTTGTACTTTGAGTTTCAACTAAAACCTTAACATGCAACCTTAAAACTTAAACTTTCTACTCAAAACTCTTTGAAATATAAGTGATCATGGTATGGGAAGTAACATTTACTTGTGTAGAAGGTGGAAACTTGATTGAGAAAGAAAGAAAATGGGGAGGGGGTTGATCTCGGCAAAACCCGAGAGTGAGGGGGGGCCGAGAGTGAGAGAGAGGGGGGAGGGAAGAAAGAGTGTGGTGGTGAGTGGAGTGCGAAATGATCATGGCTTTTACTTGTTTTATAGTTTTTGTTTTGACAAATGTGAGTGGGAATAGGAATTGACATGACTACCCTTCCACTTATACTTGGATCATTTTGCATGCAAGGGTAAAGAAGGAATTTGGCTAGAAATATAAGAGTTAGTGGGGTGGTAATTGTCTCTTTAGCCCTTTTGGATTGAATAGAAAGGATTTGCATGCAAGGACAACTATGTAATTTGCTAATTATGACAATTAACATTTATAAAGATTTATTTTTATAAAATAAAATACAAGTTCAAAAATTATAAAATTTATACCATAAAATAACTTGGATTTTTAGAAATTTTATAAAACTACTTTTGAAATTTGTGAACAAAATAACTTTTAAAAAGAAATTTATTCAAGGTTTAAGATATTCCTTATAAATCAAAAATGAAATAAATAAATAAACTTTTGATTTGAATAATCGTTTACCACATAACAAAATTTAAGACGCAGAAATTCTCATTCACACAAGCATACAATAGTTGAATATATTGGCATTCGGCTTTATAATTACACCAAATTTACAATTAATATTACACGAAAATGCCGGTTGTAACATCCTCTCCCCCTTAAGGGATTCCGTCCCCCGAATCTAAGAGAACAGATGAGGATACCGGGAGCGCATATCAGACTCTAACTCCCAAGTCGATTCTTCGACCTTAGGGTTCCTCCAAAGTACTTTTACTAATTTTACTGACTTATTTCTAAGACTCTTCTCTTGCCAGTCGAGTAATTTGACCGGTTGCTCCACAAATGACAGGTCTGCCTGAATTTCTACTGGTTCATATTCTATCACATGGCTAGCGTCAGGATTGTACTTCTTAAGCAACGACACATGGAACACATTATGCACATGCTGATACTGAGGTGGTATGGCCAACTCGTAGGCCACCTTCCCCACTTGACTCCAAAATTTCAAAAGGACCTATGTATCTAGGTACTAACTTCCCTTTCTTGCCAAATCTAGACAACCCTTTTCTAGGTGACACCTTTAACAAAACAGCTTCTCCAATTTGGAATTGAACATCTTTACGCGCTGGATCCGCATACTTCCTCTGTCTATCTTGAGCAGCAAGCAACCTTTTCTGAATTAACTTGACTGAGTCATGCAACTGTTGTACCAATTCCGAGTCGAGAATCTTTCCTTCTCCTACTTCATCCCAACTTGTTGGTGATCTATATTTTCGCCCGTACAAAGCTTCGTATGGTGGCATACCGATACTGGAATGATAGCTATTGTTGTAAGAGAATTCAATCAACGGCAAGTGGTCGTCCCAACTTCCTGCAAAATCGATTGCACAACTGCGCAACATGTCTTCGATTGTTTGAATTGTCCTTTCGCTTTGTCCATCAGTCTGCGGGTGGTACGCCGTGCTCATATTCAATTTCGTGCCAAGACATTCTTGAAATTGCTTCCAAAATCTCGAGTTAAATCGGGGATCTCTGTCTGAAACTATTGATACAGGTACTCCATGCCTTAGTATGATTTCGCGCACATACAGATGAACCAATTTGTCTAATGACGACTTCTCGTTAATTGGAAGGAAATGCGCTGACTTTGTAAGACGGTCAACTATAACCCATATAGCGTCATGCCCAGATTTCGTTCGCGGTAGTCCTACTATAAAGTCCATAACGATATTTTCCCATTTCCATTCTGGAATCTTTAAGGGCTGAATTAATCCGCTTGGTCGTTGATGTTCTGCCTTCACTTTCTGACAAGTATAACACTTCGCAACCCATTCCGCTACGTCTCGCTTCATATTTGGCCACCAAAAGTTTTTCTTTAAGTCCCGATACATCTTGGTACTTCCCGGGTGGATTGAAAATTTCGAATTGTGGGCTTCGTGTAGGATCTCATTCTTTAATTCAGGTACATGAGAAATCCATATTCTGGAAGAAAACCTTAGTATCTCTTGCTCATCCCTTTGAGTATTAATCTCCTCTCCAGATAACTGATTCTTCTCTTTCTCCATTACTTCTCCTTGACATTTCTTTATCTTTTCCACTAGTGTTGGCTGAAAAGTCATTGCACGACAAACTTCTTCAACTTTTCCACAATCACAAAGTTCCAGTTCAAATCTCTTGATTTCTTCAGATAATTCCTTTGATGTTGTCATCATATTCAATCTCTCCTTCCTACTTAGAGCATCAGCCACAACATTCGCCTTTCCAGGATGGTAATTTATCAAGCAGTCATAGTCCTTGATCAATTCCAGCCATCTCCTCTGCCTCATATTGAGCTCCTTCTGTGTGAAAATGTACTTTAAACTCTTGTGATCCGTGTAGATTTCACACTTTTTTCCGTAAAGGTAATGTATCCAAATCTTAAGTGCGAATACTATGGCGGCTGGTTCCAAGTCATGTGTCGGGTACTTCAACTCATGCGGTTTCAACTGTCTTGACGCATATGCGATCACCTTACTGTGTTGTATTAACACACAGCCCAAACCCTTATGTGAAGCGTCGCTGAATATTATAAAGTTTCCTTGATCATCTGGTAGCACTAACACCAGAGCTGTTACCAATCTTTGTTTCAGCTCTTGAAAGCTATCCTCACATTCTGCACTCCATTCAAACTTTTGATTCTTTCTGGTTAACTTGGTCAAAGGCGTGGCGATTTTCGAAAAATCCTTGACGAACCTTCTATAGTATCCTGCCAACCCTAGAAAACTCCGCACTTCCGTAGGAGTCTTTGGCCTCTCCCAACTCATAACTGCCTCAATCTTTTTCGGATCCACTTTAACTCATTCATCTCCAATGACATGCCCCAAAAATTGAACTTCCTTTAACCAAAACTCATATTTGGTAAACTTGGCATACACATTCTCTTGATGAAGTATTTCCAATGCTATCCAGAGGTGCTGTTTATGTTCTTCTTCCGACTTAGAATAAATAAGGATGTTATCATTGAATACCATGACAAACTTGTCCAAATACTTCTTAAATACTCGATTCATCAGATCCATAAATGCGGTCGGGGCGTTGGTCAATCCAAACGGCATTACTAGGAATTCATAATGCCCATATCTGGTCCTAAATGCTGTCTTGATAATATCTTCTTCTTTGATCTTTAATTGATGGTATCCCGATCTCAAATCGATATTTGAAAAGCATTTTGCTCCCTTCAGCTGATCAAAAAGGTCATCTATTCTTGGTAGCGGGTAGCGGTTCTTGATCGTTACCTTATTCAACTCCCGATAATCTATGCATAGTCGCATACTCCCATCTTTCTTCTTGACAAACAGAACAGGTGCTCCCCATGGCGACATACTTGGTCGTATCACTCCCCTATCCAACAATTCTTGTAGCTGGCTCACCAACTCTTTCATTTCTGCTGGTGCCATCCTATATGGGGCCTTTGAAATTGGTTCCGTGCCTGGAGCAAGGTTGATCTCAAACTCGATATGTCGATCTGGTGGTAAGCCTGGTAGTTCGTCGGGAAACGCATCGGGAAACTCGTTAACTACAGGAATATCTTCTATGTTGGGGCTGCCTTTTTCTGAATCCACTACATAAGCTAGGAACGACTCACAACCTTTTCTAAGTAGCTTCTTAGCCTGAACGATGGTAAGAAATAGTTGCTCTTGCCTCTGCCCCTTAAATACTACCTTCTCTCCACTCTTCGTCTTTAAATACACTTTCTTGGTCTTACAATTAATCTGAGCGCTATTTTCTCCTAACCAATCCATGCCTAAAATTATGTCAAACTCTCCCAACTTGAAGAGTATCAAGTCGGCTGAAAACTTATACCCCGAAATATCAATCTCATACTTCGGACAGAATTGATTCACAGGAATCTTCTCTTGATTCACAATTACCACATTTACTACCTCACTCATAATCATTTTATCACATTGAAGATTATCAACAAAAGATTCTGATATGAAAGATCTTGTTGCTCCCGAATCAATCAATACTTTAGCTTTGACATTATTGAGTAAAAGTGTACCTGCTATCACCTCAGAATTCTGAACAACATCCTTCATCTTCAGATCAAATGTCCTTGTTGTTGCTTGCGGGGTTGGTGTAGGTGGTGGAGGTAATGCCAATACCTCAACTGGCACGCTCGCACTGGTACTTGCCAAGTTCATCAGGGCTTTGACTGGTCCGGTTGCCTTGCACTCCCTAGCTATGTGTCCAGTCTTCCCACACTTGTAACACGTAACTCCTGGCTTCGGCATCTTGCACTCATTCGCCAAATGTCCCTTCTGATTGCACCTATAGCATGTCATGCTCAGCTTGTTACATAATCCAGGGTGCCTTCTTCTACAGTGCTTGCATTCCGGTCTCGGGAACTTATTTTCTCCAACTTGCCCTTGGCTCGCCTGATTGTTCCCCTTCGATTCTTTCCTTTTACCCAAATTTTCCTTCTTTTGAAAATTTCCGCCCTTCTGGAATCCGATCCTCTTTACATTCCGATCTTGTGAACTTCCAGCTTCAGACTTTTCTCCATAAAATGGAACCTTCCTCTTCTTGTTATCTCTTTCCTTCCTTGACTGCATCCCATTATTCTCAATTAGAGCAGCTTTCTGAACTACTCCCACATAAGTTTCAAGCTCAAACATAGCCACTCTATCTCTGATCCAAGGCTCCAATCCTTGCTGAAATTTCTTCGCTTTTTCCTCCTCGGTGCTAGTATACTTGGTCACAAACCTTGACAACTCAGTAAACTTCTTTTCATACTTCAGTACAGTCATGTTCCCTTGCTTCAGCTCCAAAAATTTAAGCTCCATCTGATTCTGCATGTACTTAGGGTAATACTTGTCCAGAAATAACTTCTTAAATCTCTCCCAAGAAACCTGCTGAGTGACTTCCATAGCTTTTACTGATTCTCACCAATAGATGACTTCACCCTTCAAGAAGTAAGTAGCATACGGCGTCTTCTGATCGTCTCCTAACTGTACCAACTCAAAAGCCCTTTCCATTTCCTTAATCCATGTGTTAGCTATTACTGGATCAGTGGTATCATGAAATGCAGGTGGATTCACATTCTGAAAAGCCTTGAAAGTGACAATTTGTCTAGGTGCTACTGGTGGTTCAGGTGGTTGGTGTGGTTCACGGTTATCTTGGTTTTCAATTCGTTGTTGAAGAGTTAGTTGTTGTTGATCTATAGCATTGGTTTGCTGTTGCAAAGTTTCTAGTAGTCGAAGAATATTTGGGTCTGGGGTGGATGTGGTTGTCGGGTTCTTCTTTTTGGGAGGCATGATCCTGAAATAAGAGTTATGTTTAAAACAGATATGAACAATTCGAGGGTATAGCATGGCATTCTTATTTACATGTGAGGTCAAGTTTCAAATTAAGCAGATATGGTGATGCATATAAAAGTGTATAATAATAGTTGAGAGCAAATGGAACGATAGAGCATAACTATTGAAATTTAAAGGTCACCATACATAGGATTAGAACAAAGTCTGATTCAAGGAACAACAGGCTTATATAAAGGAAATAACGGAAACAACTGGGAATTCTACGGAGTCTGATAGTACAACATCATGAAAAGTAAATGGAAAAAACTAAGGCTCCACTCCATCTGAACGGGGCTTGGTAGCCTTTTCCTCTCGAAGCATCTTTACAATGCTCTGGAGCTCATCCGCCACCATCTGAATGATATACTGGCTGGTGCGGTCCCGGTGCGCTGGCATCTCCTCAAGCTTGGTGTTGACGTACTGAACCAAGGTCTCAAGTTTCGCAGTCATCTGCTCCTTGGGCTTCCCTTCGTAGTTTCAGCTGTCCGGGTACACGTTCTTAGTCGGTCTATCAGTCGGTCGTACTTGCCCTGAAGCATGTCGAACTCGCGCCTCAACTCAGCATACACAGTGAAAGCAATAGTGTCGTCCGACCCAGAGGATGACGAGGAATGTGCCCTTTGCTGACAACCAATAAGAGGAGTATTAATAATAAATTTACTTAACCTACTCTCTCGCATAATATCTATAACCTACACACATATCCTATACCTATTTGGGCTGTCCAGGGACTCTAAACCGTGGCTCTGATACCAAAACCTGTCACACCCAACTTTACCAATAGTTTAAATATAACTATTACAACATTTTAAAAGAAGTAAACATAACCAAATCCAAGATCTTACAGTTTAGGGTTTGGAACAGCCCAACACTACCATCTATTACATCTTATTTTAAAATAGTGAGTCCTCACACAAAACTACTATCACTTATTCTACCTGAGCTCGAACATAAGCATCAGCATCACAGGTCTTACGGGCGGTCTGCTTGAATCTAACCATAGCTGCTAGCTGAAATATCAGGGTAAAGCAAGGAGTGAGCCAAATGCTCAAAAGTGCTAAACAATACGATACAAAACATAAATCGAAATATATATTAAGGAATGACAGTGAGAGGACATAACCAATGATATCGAGAGATAAGACTTTTGGGTGGTGGCATCATTTTGTTTGTATCAAAATAATTTCAAAATCATAGTTTTAATCAAAATCATTTTATGACCCTACGGATTACAACCGGTGATCAGCCGCGAAGTAATCCCGAACCTCGCTGGGTTCTAAAACATTAATGGGAATCCCTAGGCAACTTTTAAGCCTAATATAAGTGTGGAAAGGACTCGCGTCTCAGTCCAGATCCACCATTCAAAGAAAACATTTATCCTCTTTTGGGACTGAAAACTCACATTTTATTTATTTCAAAAACTGATGCCGAATTATAACAATATCTTTTTTTTTACAGTAAACATTTTTATCAAGGGATTATAGATCAACTCGAAACACGGGGAAATGGTACTGAATCTCAGGGCCATGAATCACAAAATTATACTCTATTAGGGTAACTGAATGGTTTTCATATATCAAAGTTTGGACAAGGGGATTTAGTGAGGCTATTGGATATCATGAAGGGTAATGCCAAATTGGGCTTAAAGCATTGGTTTCTCATCAAGGTTCAAGTGCTGGATCATCAAGAAGGTAAGCTTCATGAATACTAAGGGTGTTAAGGTATGCAGAAATGATCTTTAGCTCAGGATATATATCAGAATTGTCAAGCTTTAGGATAAGAAAGAGGGGTATCAATCAATAAGGAATCACTTTGATAAGTATCTGACTTTCAGGGTTCAAGGTAAGGTTCTATAGGGGTTCAAGTATCAGGATGAGATATCAATACTTAGGAATCATCAGCATGTTAATCAAGAGAATCAACCAAGAGTTATAACTACCCTTTCTTTTATCATGGCATTCGAATTACTTTAATATACTATCATGATAAGAATACTTTGCAATACGTACTCGAGGGTTCATGGCATCTCTATATAATTCAAAGATAAACATAAGATACGCTTGATTTAATATAGCAAATGACACAGGATAGTTGCAGCAATGTATGAACTTTTAGCAGTGAATAATAGGACAAGTTGAATCACTTGCCTTAAGAAAGGCTGGTCTGGTTTGACTGGTAGGAGCAACTGGAAGCTTCACTCGACCTTTATGGCAAGTTTTCCCTCGTCTCGAGATCCTACATAAATAATAATCCTCATTATAATATATTCTCACCAACTTAACCTATTTACAACCCGAATTTAAACACGGATGGCACTTAGGCCTATATGCACTTAATTTATATTCACCTTTAAATTATAATTGCACACACATAGCCACATAATCACATATCATATATTAATACCAAATAACACCATATACACCATAATACAACACTAGGCTTGGATGATCTCGATCCCCAACTAAGTCACTTGATCGCTAAACTAGACAAAGTCTCCAAATTGGGCATGCTAACTCGATGTGCCTTTACTAAACTATCCAAAACCTATTGACCCTCACTTGTGCCTTTTTCTCTACTGACCTTATACTATCTTAAAACTATGGTGGTCAACCTAAATCTTACTCCTAAGTGTTCTAAAACTATGTGATAAGTGAAAGTGCTCACTGGTGCAAATTTCAGAATGACAACTATGGTTTCTTGAGTGTATTAGACACTCTTAAACTACAAGTTTTCCTTGAAAACTTTTACACAAGACTCTTCTGACCTAAGGGCATCCCCCAAACTTGATGTGGCTCAAGGGCCTGGCTTGGGCCTTCTTGGGTCTAAGCTAAAGGTCCAAGGTTCCCCTGTTTTTCTGGGCAGAAAACGTCCTGACTTGAATTAACTTGTGACACATGGTTCTAACTCATATCCTATGAACTATGGCTGGAAAAACTTCTCTGACACTCCCTCTAACTAAGGCCCAACAGGGCCTAATGAGGGCCTACCCATGACATGGTCAAATCTCCCTATTTCTAAGTTGCAACAAAACTGTCCCCTGCTGGACAGATTTTGTTATTCTACTTGTGCACCTAACCAAATGACATGCAAACCTCCAACCAACACCTAAAACCTTTTATATACTCCCAATACTAACTTCTGGTGGTTTGGGCCTCAAAGTGCACATCAATGACATGGTCAAAACTCACTCTAAACCTCAGGGTACTATACTGATTTTCTGTAGAAACTATGACTCTCCTTTCTCCTTGGTTTTGACTTGACAAACTCAACCACCAACAACCCCATACCCAAACCAAGACTTAAACATGGTGATCTACTGAACTAACTCCCTTATACTCAAAATAATTTTGGTGGAGATCATCCTTACCTAAGGTGCAATTATGGCAAAACAAAAGAAACCATATTTCACAACTCACAAATTATCAAGTCTTTGAAATAACAAGTTATGCATTTTATAAAAGATATACATGAATTATTACCATGCATCAAGAAGCATTAATCAATATTAACACATTATTCCTACTGAAATTAAAGTTTACTAATAAAATCTTTCCAAATAATCAAAATCTTATAACATTCTAAGAGAAATCCACATGCATACATGTCTTCAAGTTTTGCAAGCCAAACAACATGTTTTCTAAATATGTTTTACCAAGAAATTTACATGCAAGCCTAGCATGAGCTATATCTAGATGATCACTTAGCATGCAAGGGGTTTCATCAAATTTTCACTACAAAATTCAAGCCATTATCACATAAACATGCAAAAATTGAATAAAGCAACAAGAATGGTCTCAAGGACCATTCATTCGGCTCCCCTATGGTCATGGCCGAATGAAATAGAAGGGAATGGCCATTTAACATCAAGAGTTTCCTTCTCAATACTTGACACTTCTCCATTCCTTGTAGTCCTCTCAAAAACAACCTTAAATCCACAAGAATCAAGGTTGTACTTTGAGTTTCAACTAAAACCTTAACATGCAACCTTAAAACTTAAACTTTCTACTCAAAACTCTTTGAAATATAAGAGATCATGGTATGGGAAGTAACATTTACTTGTGTAGAAGGTGGAAACTTGATTGAGAAAGAAAGAAAATGGGGAGGGGGGTTGATCTCGGCAAAACCTGAGAGTGAGGGGGGGCCGAGAGTGAGAGAGATGAGGGAGGGGAGAAAGAGTGTGGTGGTGAGTGGAGTGTGAAATGATCATGGCTTTTACTTGTTTTATGGTTTTTGTTTTGACAAATGTGAGTGTGAATAGGAATTGACATGACTACCCTTCCACTTATACTTGGATCATTTTGCATGCAAGGGTAAAGAAGGAATTTGGCTAGAAATATAAGAGTTAGTGGGGTGGTAATTGTCTCTTTAGCCCTTTTGGATTGAATAGAAAGGATTTGCATGCAAGGACAACTATGTAATTCGCTAATTATGATAATTAACATTTATAAAGATTTATTTTTATAAAATAAAATACAAGTTCAAAAATTATAAAATTTATACCATAAAATAACTTGGATTTTTAGAAATTTTATAAAACTACTTTTGAAATTTGTGAACAAAATAACTTTTAAAAAGAAATTTATTCAAGGTTTAAGATATTCCTTATAAATCAAAAATGAAATAAATAAATAAACTTTTGATTTGAATAATCGTTTACCACATAACAAAATTTAAGACGCAGAAATTCTCATTCACACAAGCATACAATAGTTGAATATATTGGCATTCGGCTTTATAATTACACCAAATTTACAATTAATATTACACGAAAATGCCGGTTGTAACAAGTAGGAAGTGCATAGCCCATGAAGTTAAGCAAATTAACTATATCAACATCTGTGTGTGGATTAGTAGTGGTGTTATCTGGAATTTTAAAGCATGCTTTGTTAATGTCACAGTTGATGCAGTGTTCCTTACCTTTGATGGAGAGAGTGATGGTTTTGTCATTGGCCTGATAGACAATAGTTGTCCACATCTCCTCCATAACTTCGCAGTAGATTGTGGGTGATTCCAGCATAACATAATTAAGCTTGCATTCCCTTCACAAAATCCATCATTTTGTGATAATCTCCAGATGCTGGAATCCCTTTGTTCACAAGTGCCACAAAATTGTTCTTCTCATAGATAAATCATGACTGAGACATGATTTTGACTACTGGTGCCATTGTTAGAGTAAGATAACTTGCAGAAATAGAGAGGGTTTTACTTTGAAGAAGAAGAGAGTAGTTAATTGCAGTAGAGAAAGATAAACGAAAAGAATGAAAATAAATTTAGCTTTTATACTATCTCAGAAATAAACTGTCAAAAGTAATAAAGTAAAATAAAGTAACTAATCAAATTTGCCTAAAATAGCCATTTAAAATAAAATAAACTGTCAAAATTCTATCAACTATCCGTCGTGATATATTTATAGAATGTAAGTATATCTGATGGATAATTTTCAGTACTTTTAACGGCTAAGATGTAGACAATTCGACGGATGAGGGTAAAACAGTTATTTGTCGGGTATAAAATAATCCAGAAAAAGTAATTGATTTTTATCAAGATATTCTATTCCGACGGATGATCAAACTCGATGGATAATAAGCATCCGTTGAGATGTAAATTTTGACTTAGTCAAAATTTCATCTAAAATAGAAAAATCAATTAAGTTTCTGGCTGCATCATAGCTTGTAAAATTATCAGAAAGGATTCAAGAATAATTAAGCCTACCTAACTCACTTACCAACCTAGAAAAGGTGGATTTATCAAGTGGCTTGGTAAATATATCTGCAAGCTGCTTTTCACTTGGAACAAAATGAAGTTCCACAATACCATTTATTAGGAATATATGTGCATTAGTTTGATGATATGTTTAACAAAACACTTAAGTAGAAGTTTAGTGTTTGTAGCCTCAACGGATAAGACCACTTTGGCTATCCGTTGATGGTGTAGCTTTACTTAGAAATAAGTCTAGTGTTGTAGCACATTTCAGTCTCTGTATTTACGATATAATTCTTAGAAGTTGAGAGAAAATATAAGTCATGTTGACTACTAGAAGATATGCAAATAGGAAGGCCAATTGTAAATATTTCATGCCTTGTAATTTTGTATAAATGAAGTGGTATCAACAGATATCTTAAAGATCTTCAACGGATGAGAAACAAAGCTTCAACGGATGTCTCTAAAGCTTCAACGGATAGAGCTTCAACTGCTAACACATCAACGGATAAAGCCATCAACGGATGAAGGCTTCAACGGATGTTCTGTTAAATAGCAGTTGATAAGTGGTAGTTGTAACAGCAGACAGAGGCACATGGGTTGACAGAGATAACTGAAATGTGGAAGCCTAATTTCAGGAACATCAGAAAAAGCAGTCGTTCTACTCTAGTACAAAGAGGCAATAGTCAACAAAGTACTTGAGTGATATGGAGAAGAAACAAGTGGAGAACTTATTTTAATATTGTATTTTTATCTTTGTCTTCACTTGTACACTTGGTGATATATAAACCAAGTAGCAGCTAGTAATTAGAAAAGAATTTTTTTTCAGTGCTGTTTAGAAAAATC